>NW_007581381.1:0-81630 GCF_000690725.1 Stegastes partitus | reverse complement strand
ATTAACGTTTGTTTTCTTGTTTAGTTTTGTAAAAACTGAAGAAACCAGAAATCAAAATGTAAATTTTAACAAGTTTCCACAGATCAAAACTTTAAATATATGGAGACTCTCCATCATGACAGTATTTATAGTAAGATGACCAAGGGTCTGTCAGGATGCAGCTGCTAATGTGGTGGACTAATATGTGAATGTTAAATCTTGTTCAAAAGAGAATCATTTGGATTTTGCAGAAACATTTTTCGACCTGCTGATGTTCTGTTTGTTGCACACAGCTCCGACTCTTGTTTACCTGCACATTTAACCATGTTGAAAACCTGCAACACGTCTGTCGACCCTTAAAGCCGACCGACTGTTCGTAACCCTGAACCTTCCTCCTCCTGCAGTACTGGCGGCAGGTCTACCTGGTGACGGTCCTCGCCATGATCCTGGCCGTCTTCTTCGCCCAGATCCACCCCCAGTACCTCAGCAAACAGTGGAAGCAGCTGCGCTCGCTCATCTTCTGCTCGGTGGCCGGCTATGGCCTCATCCCCACCGTCCACTGGATCTGCATCACCGGAGGCTTCTCCTCCGAGCTCGTCCAGGTGAGCAGGACCACAACAGATTTTCATGCTTTGTTTTCATTCAACCTGAGCTTTATTGAACAAGTTACAGTCATTTCCAGACTATAGAGCGCACCTGAATATAAGCCACACCCACTGACTTCAGAAAGAATACAAGTTTTGTACATATACAGGTCGCACTTGTCTATAAGCTGCAGGTGTCCACGTTGTAACATGAGATATTTACATGGAAAGATGTTTTAAACTTTTAATTAAATACGTACGGGTAACATACACAAATACCGTAAATGCTTTTTTCCAAACAGTGCCTGTAACACTACTGGTTAAAAAAATAAAAAATTCAGCAGCCTACCAGGACAAGTCATTGAGCTCTATCTTCAGCTTCCTGCTGCACTAAAACCACTAAAGTCGTCCTCTTCAGTGTCGGAGTTGAACAGCCAGTACTCTCCGTATTGATCCAGTAAATACTTCTTCCCTTCAGGCTTTCATTCCTCGAGTGCTGGGGATGTACTTCATCGCAGCTTTAGCGCTCATTTTCTACGTCTCCAAAGTCCCCGAACGCTACTTTCCAGGTGAGATTACTTTTTTTTTTTTTTTTTAAATTTACAGCTTTTCACTGCTAGTTTTGTATTGTTATTTTTAAAAAATAGTATTCAGCTCCCAGAGGAGATAAAAGTACTCTGATGTAAGTAAAAGTACTAAAATCAGGGAGTAGAAATACACAAAAGCACTCAGATTACTGAAGTAAAAGAACAAACGTATGAGCATCAAATATACTTGAAGTCTCATTACACAGTATTTCTCCTTAATTATATGACTGGATTATAATTATTGTTGCTTTAATGTCTTCATCACTTCATACTCAACATAAAACTGATTTTATTGACTTTATTTACTGCTGGTTTGTTATTTTCTATGAATCAGTACATTTTTTAACGTAATAATAATAATTCATAGTTTATTTGCTGGTGTGTTCTGTAATGTTCATCTGAACAAGCAAAGTAACTAGAAACACATGTTGTGGAGTAAAAAGTAAAATTGTATTTAATTACAATATTTGAGTAAATGTACTGTTATTGAAATTATTAAAAACAGATTAATATAATAATAGTCAGAGAAGTGCTCATAAAAGGCTTCATTTACATGAAAACATCAACAGAACTTGCTGAGCTGTGTCATATATGGCGTTAATAACGGGGTCTCTTAGTGTTTTGCAGCCAGACGAATGTTGTCAGAGTTTGTGTTTTGTCGTATCTGCAGGTCAGCTCAACTATCTGGGCTCCAGCCACCAGCTGTGGCACCTGCTGCTGGTCCTCATGTTCTACTGGTGGCACCAAACGTCAGGCTTCCTCATGACCTACAGACACAACGAGCCCTGCCCCGACGGCCCGCACCAGTCCTGAGACCAGAGTCGGCTCAGCTGTGAGTTCCTGCAGCGACACTTCACTGCAAAGCTACACAAAGATTAGTTTGTCTTAATGTCACTCTGAAGAGCAGAGCTGGAAAAGAGTGAATTTCTGCAACCAAAGCAGTGGATCTCTACGAACATTAAGCTCCTGTTCTGTAAAACAGCTACATTCATGTTGAGCGTCCACACGTCTCCGACACCAGTTATGTCTTACAGCACAGCAGCTTTAGTTATGTAGAGGTGAAATGACAACAACTGACGCTGAGATCTACAGCTGGAACCACAAGTTTACATACACGGTATAAAAAAAACAAATTCTCTCTCTGATCATTCTGGTGTTTAGCAAATAGAAATAATGCTGGTAATCCTAACTGACCTGAAATAGGAACAGTTTAGTCTGATTTAAGGTCAGACGGTGAGAAAAAAAACAAAGTTCTGTTTGTTTTTATGCCGTGTACGTAAACTTCTGGTTTCAGCTGTGTATAAACATAGCAGCAGTTAGTTTTCTGCTCCGTTCACGTACAGATGTGTAACTTAAAACACAAATTCTGCAGCTCTACACAAATGTCGCACAAACTCTATTACAACATAACTTCTGCCATGTTTGCCAGCTTGCTGCAGTAGAAAGGTGCTACTGAAACGAAGCCACACTCGACATAAACAAGGCAGAAATTATGTTTTATTATCATTTCTGCTCCAAGTCGTGTGGACGCTCCACATAAACGTATTAAAAGTTAGTTTTCCACTTTGCACACGTTGAGCCTCTCGACTTGAACCGTGCTACGATCGGCTTCTGAAGCTCTAAACAAACCACATTAAAACATAAGTTTATGTGGAGCGTCCACACTGTTTCAGCATCAAAGTGGGACTTTAGGAAACGTTGCTGAACTTGTTTGACTTGAAAACTCGTGCGACTATTACGTTCGTTTCGGGCGTGTTACCAAGAACTGAGGTTGTTTCTGAAGGGAGCTGCTTCTAAAATGAAAATGTGAATAAGTGAAGCCCCAGACATCAGGCTCTAATCCACTGTTTACAAGACTGGAGACGACTTCTGCAGCAGCAAGTTTTTAGCTCTTTTGTCCTCGTTCATATTGATCCTAAGTCACTGCTGTACAACATGAAGCATCTGGAGGTTTTCTGGGCTGTGCAGATGTGAATAAGAGTAAAGCTGGATTTAGTGTCCTAAACCCTCATGAGCACTGCTGTCCTACTGCATCAAGTTTCTTCAAGTGTCGAGCAAAAGTTTTACTGAAACTACTGCACCGCAAAGAAGGCTAGAAGAACCGATGGAGTCTGTGCATGGCTCGGTGAAGCTGTTAAATGAGAAAGACACAATACCAGCTCTTGTGTTTACATCACAAGCAAACCACATCAATCACAGCCTGGGCCATGTTGTTAAACCAACATGTGGCGTGAACACAGACGATCACATCTGATTCAGTTAAAAACACAAGTTTATGTCAAGCTGTGTAGAGGTGATTTGAAATGATTAAGCCTGAAGTTGTTCTATATTTGACCTTAAAGTTTTATTTTTGGTTTGTGCGGTTTCAGGTTCTAGCCGTGAAACTTTATGTTTTACACTTGTCACCATGATCTCTTTTGTCAAATGAGGCAACGCGTGGACAGACGTAAACCTAAAGCTCCGTCTAAACACAAGAAACTGTACCAACACTTCTGGTTATGATCACTACATCTCTTTATCATGAACCTGTTTCTGCATTTTCTAGCTCAGTGGAGACGACACGAGTTCATCCGACGTCACGGATGAACTCGTTCTTACCTGCGAGTCTCCGACGAGGGAGGAAACCGACGTAGAGGCTGCAGATCCAACGCCAGAGGTGACGAAAGTCGAATTCTGAGATTAAACTGTCGCCTACAAAACCGTGCAGCTTCGACTTTACGGATAAAACTGTACGAGCGTCAGGGCTGCTGGGTTCTTTAGTCACGTAGCATCTCTTGTCTTTTTTATGACGTATTTCTGTAAGTGCCTGTAAAAAAACAAACACACCATGTAGCTCCAGCTAGATTAACTCGTGTACAGTTTGGCTTCTAGAGTTAAACTTTTCAGCTGTGTAACTTATTTTTAAAGCCAGTGTTTCATATCTTCCCTTAAATCTGCTCTGAATGTAGCTCAACTTTAAAGTGATGCTTTTAAGACACTAAATTGAAAATTAGGCCTTCGAGCTTCCTTCACTGAAAAGATGAAATGTCCTTAAAAAGGGAATTAACTGAACGTGTTCGGTGAATGTGAGGAATCATTTTTGATGGACTCGTGATAATCAGTTTGTGGCGAAACTGTTCATCCTGATGAAAACAAGCAAAAACTGACATTCAGACAATAATGAAACACCAAAGACTGTGGAGGAACACAGTGTTCTACGTTTAGTGTTTGTGTTTTGGAGTGTTTGTTACCGCTGAGCAGCACGAACAACAGACTGTTGGTGAAACGTACCTAGTTTAGCTTCAGGTACTATAAGAACTTGATGTGTTCAAAACGGAGTCGGCCATCGAGAAGTATTCATGAGAACGTTTTGGTTCTGCTGATCGGTTCCAGATAAACGGCAAAAAGTCAAAATCATCTTAATTTAGCAAAAGCTGCGACTAAATGCTTTAGAGGTGAGACTGGACTATCGTTAAGGGAGTAAACCTCAAAATATAAAGCAGAAAAGAGATCACAGTCGCTACAGGTGCTTTATCAACATTTGCTTATTTTAGCCGCTAACATTTACAGACACTAAGTTGCGTTTAAAATGTAAAGGGGCTTAATCTTTCCCCCTGACAGCAAACGCAACGCTGAGAGTTTCAGCAACTCCTCTGCTCTTCAATGCAGCTGATTAAATGAACTTTACTGCCTTTATAGCAACGCTTTGGTGCAACCTGGACCTGTAATTGTTTTCGTTCCTTAAACTATTTGGCGTTTGTTGACCCTGCAGGGTGTCAGACTGTCTGTGTAGCATTTACTGATGTTCCCTAAACGCCTCGTGTGTTTTCCCTTTAAAATTACGTCGAAAACTGTGAAATATGACGTTAAAACCAAGCGGTTTTACTGGAATCGATGAGCAGAATCTTTCAAAAACAAGCCCTAGTTTCTACTTTACACTCACAACTGAATGTTTTTTGTATTTTTTCTGCTTCGTCTCTTTGTTCAAAATAACATTTGCTGTAAATCAGAGCTGCACAGCTCAGCGTTCGCTGCTTTTCTGGTTTATGTTTTCTCTGTTTGCTGACAGAAAACACTAATGTTGGAGTTCTCTAACACTGATGCTGACAGTTGGCACAAAACCTACTTTACTGCAGGTGAAAAGAGGCAACAAGCAACATTAAGAACGCTTCTACTGATTTCTGATCACAAATTCATTGGAACATTTATTATTTTTTGTTCCCAGGCTGTTACTTCCTTCTTTGGTTACCATTTATTTAACTTTTTTTTTACAGAGCACCTATAAAAACATGAATCAACTTATTCTACATGTGGTTTATTTTGAGGTACGCAACAGTTATGTTTGACGTCGGGTCACGTTTTTGTTAAAGATTCAAGCACTGATTTAAACATGTGGCGTCACACTGTGCAGCTCTGATCGCTTTAAACACGACATCAGACTCAGTGTTCTGCCTGAGCTGAAAGGAGAATCTTCTGTCAGTAAACTCAGTATTTCTAGCTCATTTAGGGTGATGTGCAATGTTCAAGGTTGTTGTCTTTTGTTTTGTTTTAGTAGCTTGTCTGTGGAGGAGATTCTCAGTCTTACAGGTCAAAGTGACTCTTGAGGGTTTCAGTATGTGGCAGCTGGACTTCTTTATGGTTCTTGAAGATGTTCTACCTTCATCCAAGAGGCTTCCCAGGTGTTTATTGTCACCTGCAAGTTGTGAGTCGAGGTGAAACTTCCTGA
Organism: Stegastes partitus; assembly: GCF_000690725.1. Classification (NCBI taxonomy): domain Eukaryota; kingdom Metazoa; phylum Chordata; class Actinopteri; family Pomacentridae; genus Stegastes; species Stegastes partitus. The sequence goes on along the minus strand of NW_007581381.1, from coordinate 75,775 downwards.
TACTGGTTTCACTTAGCGCTGGCTTCCTTTACTGTCTAGAAGGTAAATGCAGAGCTTCCAGAGGAGGTTTCACCATCATTCACACCGTTTTTCATTTGCATTTCCTCTAAATATGCTTCACGTTGCTTCCGATCCTGTGACCAGTTGGTGTGTTGCTCCAGTCCACTTAGAACTCTGCAGATGAAACAGGAAGTCGAGATGATTTGATGGACTCTCCAACAGTCTGCAGCTGCCGGTTGTGACGGTAAAACCAGCTCGAGTTGCTGCCTGTTGCTCTATACGGAGGCAAAACTTTTAAAAACGAATAGAAAAGAAAATGCCAATTAGGCTTTTTTGTATCGATGAATAAACTGATGTCAGAAAATGACTCTACGTCACACAATAAAGTCTGGAATAGAGTAGGAAATAAAAAAAACTACCACAAAAAAGAAAAGTAAGTGAGACAAAAATGTAGAGAAGACTTGTAATTGTTCTTTTATCGCAGCTGGTATCAGCAAGAAAACACGTCTTTTGAAGCTCACATTAACTGTCTCAGCAAATGTAAAGATTAAGTTTGAATTTTGCTGTTTCCTTTAACTTTTTTTTAGTTATTAAGCAGTTTTAATCAAACCCTCATCCATCAAAACTCGCGCTGCAGCTTCCAACAGTAGCAGCTGGAATAAACTGAACAATGATCCATAAACACACCATTGCTGCAGATTTGATCTAAACACCAACTGGTTCTGAATCTGAGGGACATCTAGTGAGGAAACGCAAAAGTAGTCCTCAAAGATAACTCCATAAACAACCAACAGAACCAATAAATAAAACCTGGGACTGATGGATGAAGGTGAAACATGGACAAGAACCAGCGAGCCCTGCTGCCTTCTACTGGATTTTAATGTCTTCATTCCAAAATGCAGCACATCCATGTTAGCGGAAACATTACAGGTGTTTCCTACGAGTCTTAAACACGAGTTGAGTGTCCAGTTCAGTGGTCTCATTTTGGAATGTTGTTTTCTGTGTGCTTATTTAATGTTTTAGACTGAGGAGAATGTTGTTTAAATTATTCGCGATGAACCTGCTCTGTGCTGCCTGTAACGGTTTCTCTAAAGCGTTTCGTGTTTGATGAGACGCATCGACTGTTTGTCTAAAAACTCATTTTGTAGCGGCGGGAAAATTTTGTAATTTTTCATACCTGAGCAATCGAACAGCGAAATAAAAAGAACCATGTACAGTTTGAAACGTGTGGAAGTGTTTTTGTTTTCAATTTTAGGACGAAGGTTTCAGCAGCATCTTTTCCAACCCGACAAATAGAGGCAGCAACATCTCTAAACCAAGACACAACTGACCACACAACCTCCAAGGCTCTGAGACGAGATTCATCAAGAACTTAAAAGCACATTAAACATAACAGAGGTCAACCCAAAGTGCTTTCCAATAAAGAAATAAGACAAACATTTAGACCCGAAAGAACTAGAAACCACATCAAACCCTACGAGAATTGTCCATTGAATGTCTATTTTATCAGCTTTAACCTGACATACCGACTTTTAAAGACTCACAAAACAGCAGCATCACCCATAACAAACACGTCTCCGGTTGGAAATACTTCACATTGCATCTAAAACTCCACTAATTTTAATCCAAAAGGTCCAACAAGCAAAACTGGCCCCAAGATGGAACCATGTTATCTTTCCATGACACCTTGGTTTTCACATGTACACCTACATTTCTTCTTCTAGTTTAATCAGGAAGTCCCTTGCGATCAAAATCTCTTTTTCAAGGGAGCTCTGACCAAGAAGCAACAAGAAATTATAAAATGACAGATCACAGTTAAACATCAAACAAAATCCAGTTTGCACTTGTCAGCAACACTTTTTTTTTGATCCGAGACATTACAGTGAAGGACAATAAGTTCAGGACCATGGCGTAAAATATCTGAGGTAGCTCTTTAGAGAGCCCATATTTAGAATATTTACAGGTTTCTAACTTTGTTTTAGGGATAGACTAGAACATGCTTACATGCTGTAATGTCCAAAAACACCTTGACTGACAGAGGAAGCTGCTCAAGTACTGGCAGAAAACTTCAAATGAGGTGTTTCAGGCGAGTAAGAAGCAGAGTTTTCTGTGGGACAACAACTGGGACTTTAAATTTGCAGACATTTTACTTGCACAAAAAGCAGATAACACACTGAAGAAAACAAAGAAACCCACACAAACCACTCAACCTAAACCCTGATAAGATGTGTCCTGCTGGGCATCTCCCACCTATTTCAAGAACAACGAAGGTTTCTACAGACAAAACCGTGTCACAAATCAACGTCATCTACATGGACAAACCGGCAAGCAACGACAGAGCTTCAAGAGAACAACTCTGAGCCAAAGGTCCAGATATGTGGTTGACATCTTGGTCAAAATCAAAACCCAACAAGTAGAGACCTTCAAGAACAGATCAACTCGATTCATTTCAGGGCAAACGAGCTGCCTTTTTCCGACTATGCAGTTCACATCGAAGAAGACGAAAGCCTCAGCGTTAAAAAAATGACTGGAAACCTCCACACACAGTCCAGCACTTGCTGTTTGACTCCCAACACCGACTGAAACATGAGCTGGAGGTTATCAAAACCTTCCAAAACCTGGCGGACAATGTGCCAACCACAACAGAGGTGAAAGAAAAGGAGCGTACACATGTTTAAAAAGCGCTCAAAACTGGTGGCATGAAGTCAACATGAAGAACAACATCAGCAATTGTTAGAAAAGCTTAAAAAGAGGAAAAACATGTGAGACAGAAACTGGTTCACCCTGAGAATAAAAACAGCCAAACAAAAGCTGAGCAACGTTGTAAATGCAGTCCGATGGAGTATGGAGCACACAGACCTATACGTAAAGGAAACTGAACAACAAACACAACAGGACAGGACTCAGCATCCACCTGCACCTAAAAGATAAACTCCTTTAAGGACAGCAATGTTCACATTCTAGACAGATAGTTTGAGAAACGAGAGAGGGTTTCGTATCAGATACTTATAATGCAGTCTTGACGTCCCTCGACAGGCAGTTTTGGGTTTTGAGTAACTGAAAGAACCAAGAACAAGTCCAGCTTCCTTCTGCAGGAGCACTTTGGATCACTGAGATGAAACTTTATTTATTGCATCCAACAGCAGTATAGCAGATAAATACAATGTCAGATTTACCCTGGTGGGAAAAAAAAGGAGGAGGATGGAAAATTATCAAACGGTTCCGATGGTTTCATTTGAACAGATGTGCCGATGGTTGAGTAGCTGAACGCAGTGCTTAAGGCCGGTGATGAAGAGGAAGAATTCGGTGCTGAAGAGTGTATTCATGAAGACAAATGACCAGAACATTACATCACAGATTGGATTTGAATGTTGTCTTGTTTTTTTCCCCCCCTTTATAAATGTGCCAGTTTACGTCACTGTGCAGTGGAAAGGCCCACGTTAAGGACCAAGTCTGGTGATTCATTTTCTTTGTCATCAAATCCCATGAAAAGACCAAACACTAATGAATTGATCCCATTTACAGGATAAAAAAATAAAAATAAAAAATCACAGCTTGATATAAATTAATCAGCTCCACTGTTGTCCAAAAAGTATCCCACATACAGTGTCCTGCTGCCAGTAGCACTGGACTCACTACAGAACCAAATGTTAATGAATTCGCCGCTGAAAATAGTCCCTGTTAAATGCACCGTTTCTTCCTGTTGGAGTCATGTGGTGCAGCTGTTTCACGAAACCAATGAAGTTTGGTTGAAAACTAAACACTCAGGACCTGTCTTTAAAGAAATAATTAGAGTTTTCAGTGAAAACATTTACTTTTTACAAAGTGAAAACTACTGCAGCCAAAGAGACTTCCTGTTGGGCACATGTAACTCTGAACGTCAAAATATTGGACAGAGTAGACAAAACCCCAAACAAGAAACGAAGACGAAAAAAGGTGAAACAAACAAAACTTTGGCCATCTACGAGAAAAAAAAGGAGAGCGGTCTAAAGATGTTTCATGCTGTCCAGAGGTGGAAGAAATCAGTCTCTTGAGTTTTTTTTTGTCGTTTTTTTTACCTTACGCAAGAATGAAAGTCTGTTATGGAAACTCAGGACGATGCCAAGAAACAGTGTGTTGCATAAAGGCCCATAGATTTGTCACCATTTAGTTTAATGTACAGCAGTTGCAAAGTTCACTCCATTAACGAGTTGCTACAGATGTTCACAGCATGTCCCGGCTTCTAGCCCTTATGCTAAGCTAACTGTTTCCAGACATGCGTGTGGTATCCACCTCCTAAACCACCTCCAAGAAAAAAAAGCGTAGGAACGACGACTCCTTTAAAGATCCTAGGAATAGCTGAACTGGACAGGATTGATATCGCCAAGTACCGAAAAGTTGCTGCTACCGGTTTTGGTCCTTTCATGGGACAATTACAAAAAATAAAATACCACCAGCGTTACCTTTCAACTGATTCCCACTTCACATGAAAATGATCCAAACTGCTGAGTTCACTTACATTGCAGAGAAAATAAGAGTACAGCGAATGATCTTCTGTTGGGGTTCAACGTTCACGAATGACCAGTGATCTAACCTTGTGTTTTATTTATTTCTTATTTCTAACAGAACATGTTGAGTTGCAACTTAATAGAAAAAAACAGAGAACATTAACAGTACTTACCTAGAAGTTTACTGCTAGGAAAAAAAAAAAGAGAACAGTTAAGAGCCTAAATTTTAACCTGACCCAAATTAACAGCTCCAACGTTTTTAAGGAAGTACAACAAAATTCGATCCCTTCTAGTATTCCGAGTGTAATGCGACAAAAATCACGACCACCTTTGGCTGCGTAAAAGACTACTGTGAAATTATGCATAGAGAAAGGTCTAATAAAAACAAAGTGGTTAAGGACAACTCCCAAATGATTTCAAACGACGCACCGGGCCAGTGAAGGCTGATGGCGTCGCGGTTTCCGAGGTACTGTGAAGCAAGGCAGGGCCGAGCTCAGGTAAGGCTTTGTGGTGCTAAAAAACATATTGGTAGATCAGAAGGCAGGCGGCCGTAGAGAGCTTTTTGAAGCAAGTCAAGCGGTCAAATGTTAAGCTTTGTAGTCACAGTACGATTTTTGAGTGGGTCTCCCGTTTTGTCTCGGTTCAAATGTCTCTATGAGCGTTAAAATGCAGCATAAAAGGCTTTTCAGCAAACAGGTACAGCTGAAAGATATGTGGAAACGCCGTTCACTCCACAGGATTCAGGTTTATGTAACTCAAACTAATTAAAATGTTCTTACAAAAGAAGCACATTGTTAGCTTGTCGTTCCAGGTTGAAAATGATCCCAAACCAAAAAAAAAAAAAAGCTTCAGGGTTGTTTAACAGCAACTGGCAGAGCAGGAAGACGCAGGAAAAGTCACTGCTTCGAGGGGAAAGGTGCAGCTCCGAAGGGGTCGAGGTCCACGGGCTGCGACGGCGCCTGCTGCTGCTGAGGTCCACTGTGGATGACCAGTTCTGTGAAGGGCACCGCCCCGAAGTCATCCATGATTTTGCTCTCGTCAAGAGCACCATGAAGGGAACCCGTCCAGGACTTACCGTTGGCTGTGGCCATGTCGCTCTTGCTGTCGCTGAGGCCTTGATACTGGCTGTGTCGGCTGCCGTCCTGAGGATGGAAGGGTTTGGCTCCAAACGGGTCTAACAGGGCTTCGTCCACCGGCAGAGACGCTCCTTTGTCCTTCCCCTCAGCCATGGTTATGTCCACACTGATGTTCTCCTTAGAGTCTGAGGTGCTGAGGAACTCGTTGCTGCTCTGCGAGTCTCTGCGGCCGACCTTCTTGTGTCTGCGGACTTTCTCGGGTGTGCGGTATGTCGGCTTGTTGCCTTTGCGCCCCCCAGTCGGCGTCCCGTGGTGCCGCTTGCCGTTGCTGCCTCCTGCGGTGGCCTCCTGCTTGGTTTTTCTCTGGCGTGACGAAAGCTTCTGGAGGCTGCGCTGCTTCAGCCTCTGCTGTTGAGGACTGGCCGACTCCTCATAGGACGACCGGAAGATGTCCTCTGCGCTTCTGGAGGTGGTCGGAGGAGGCACGGTGGGGCCCGGTTGGAAGGGCGAGAAGCCGAAAATGTCAATGCCCTCGGGGGATATGGGCGGCGTCTGGCCCATGGGGACGTCACTACCACTCTTGCCCGACTTTGAGAGGTTCCGGCTGAAGGGCGCTTTGGTAAAAACATCAAATTCGTCCCCAGTCGGCTGCTCGTGGCTGACTTGCCTAAAAGGCGCTTTGGCAAAGATATCCGAGCTCTCCGAAGGCCCGACGGGCGACGCTCCTCCGAGGAAGGGAACAGCACCGAAAACATCCACAGCCTCCACGGCTCTGGCGCCGCTGGGCGACTCAGGAGGGGTGATCAGGGTTGTGCCCGAATCCCTCCGAGGGCTCCTGGTTGACGCAGCTTTACTGCCAGCGGGTTTCTTGGAGCGATTCTTCGCCCTGCTGGGGTCGTAGTCCGAATCAGAGCTGTGCTTGTCTTCGTCCTCCTCTTCCTCGGAGTCCATCAGCAGAGGCCTTTGTCCTAAGTTCTCCGGCTCGGTATCATCGCCGTGCTCGCTGTTCAAGGCCTCATCCTCCTCCGCCTCTTCGTCCTCACTGCTTTTTGGCGAGGGCGGGTCAGACTCGAAGTCGCTGTCGGACTCATCGCCTGGTCTGCAGCCGCTCTTTTTACCGGGTTTGTGCTCTTTGGCCGCCGCCGGCTGCAGACTCTCTGCAGGTGGTGAGACGGCGGCAGGAACTTCCTCAGCAGTCGGCTCAGCTTTTATCACATCGGTACCTGCAGAAAAAATAGGAAAAAAACCTGTTGAAACATGTAATTTCTGAACCCCACATTGTTGCAGATGTTTTATTACCAAAAGTAAAATGAAAAAATAAGTGAAAGCCAAGAAATAGTCTTAATTTCCTTACGATTCCCCTTCGACCTCCGTATTACGCGGCATTACTGGAATCAGGATTACACGGCTTATACTTTCGACAAAAAATGCCAACAGTTTGTCAAATCTTGAAGCAGAAGGAGCAGCAAAGGAGAATCACAAAAGTCAATATGGTCCAAAAGCTGCTCTGACTTCTTAACTCTGACCCCGCAGTAAGAAGAACTAAGACGCCGAGCTTTTCAAGATTCACCAAATTGCTTTTATACTCAAATCTTTCCGTGAAAAGATTTAAGCTTTAAGTCAGTTATTCCCTTTAGACTTTAAAATAATAAAGCTTTGTTCTTTAATTTCCACTTCTGTATTTCTGTAAATTCTTGCATGTGTTTGGCATTTGATTAAAAAAAAATTGTGCCTTGTTGTGAATTTATTTCCAAGAGATTTGCATAATGGCAGCTTAGAAATTAGCCTAATTAGCGAGTGGATAGTCTCCAATTGTATTGAAAATAAATTGTGCCACACACACACACACACACACACACACACACACAAAGAGCCAATTTATTGTTCCCTATTAGAGGAAGCTCTGCAACGGAGAACGCAGAGAAAGGAGCCCCCCTGCTGTGAACATGAAAATGGAAACCTCTCCCCGTCTTCAGCCGTCCAAACTGGCAGGACGCGGTGACAGATTAGCCAAAAGCTTTGTTGTCGAGAAGCGAAACAAGGCCGCGCTACAACACCAGAATAAAATAATATGAATGCAGGAATTAGGGGGCTGCTCTGCATCTGTTCGGCCCACCCAGATTACAACTTGTAATCACGCTCACCTCTCGGAACGACGCACAACAACAGAAACATCTTTAATCATGAGAGAAGATGTCGGCCGTTTTTTTTTTTTGTGTTTAGTCCACGTTCCTTTGGGCGATAAGCTGAAGGATTACAAGCTGCGTCTGATCTTTTAAAGATACAAATAAGTGGTGAAAACACGCATGTGAGGAGCTTACAGAGGGCCGACGCTACATGCAGCAGCCACAGATTGGTTTGAAGAGGTGAACTGAGCCGGAAGGTTGCTGAGAATTACATTAAAATGGATTTATTCGTAGAAAAATGATGATAATTCCCTCCCATCGAGGGTCAAAATAACAAATGACATTACATTTTATGTAATAAATCACTTTCAGGTTGAGGTTAATGGATTTCCACGTCAACACAAAGAAGGATTCTTGTGTTGATGTGATGAAGGAATAATAATTTACAGATAACTGACTCCAGATAGCTTGTTATTGTACATTTTTACTGAATTGCTACCTGTGTGGGTCAAATATTAGCAGAGAGGATGCTGTTTTCTGCAGGTATTTTATTGTATAATCAGCTGATCGATAACCTGATTGTTATTCAAACAGTAGCTCTGTCTTAAAAATGAGGATATAAACATTTATGCAGCTTCAATCAATACTTTCTTTAAAGAAATATGTATTTCCAAGGCCAGGTGAGTGATTCTGTGCAGGATAAAGTGAACTTACTTACAGCATTTTGAGTTTCTATTCTTCTTTATAAAAGAAACACGACAAAGACAAGATGCAAACAGTCTGAACCCCCAAAATGTGTTTTAAAAGGTATGTTATCGAAGAAAAAAAAAAAATTTTCCAGAGCTGGAACTGTTAAAAATCATCAGATTCCCAACTGTCCTTAAAGTTATCACGTGACTTATGGTTCGATAAATTCATGTTTCAACAAAATCACTTTATTCTACATGTTTACTCCTTAAAAAAAACCCTCCAAAAATAAAATGTTTGCACCAGATCCTGTAACAAAAAAACAAAAAAATCTTCACGACACAATCGAGAAGTTGAGTCTCTCAAAAATGCAGATTTTTTTTCCCCCCAGATGAACTGCAGGCAGTGTTTCCACAGAGCAGAGAGAAGAAAATAAAACCTACTGGATCAATGAATAAATGCAGCATGGCTCAGAAATAGTGAACAGAGCGTTGGAGGATACATTCAGCACGGTGAGACATCTTTGTGGAGATGGTAAATGTGTTAGTAGTAAAATATTTATAGTGTGGAGAGCTGCTTTCCCAACATTGTAAACTTTTATGGAGACTTAAAAAAAATAAACTGATTCTTCTTTCCCCTCACTTTTCGCAATATAAACAATCAAAGAAATTCAACTTTCATTTTTTCCTTTTTTCTATAATTCATAGCATAAGTGTGTTGCACTGCTCTGAACACATTTTTACATTTCTCTCTACTTCTAGTCATGGTTGAGCTGTTGTTGTTGTTGTTAGAGGTGCAGGACTTTATATTGCATGAAGAGGTGAGCCCACAGCAAGGAAAAATATGACGGGAGCAAAAAAAAAAAAAAACTGCTTGGAGTTCAGAGGGTTAAAAAAGGAAACAAGGATGCTTCTACTTTTCCGAATCCTGCAACTGCATGCCTTAAATTGACGCTACAGACAGAAAGAAACCATGAAAATGTAAAATTAAAGAGAAATATCAGGAGATCTGGTGAACAAATATGCACAAAACCTGCAAAATTCACACTGAGAAAAACCTAAATTGAGGTTTTTCTTTTCTAAGCTGCTCATGTATCGATGTCACACACATGAATGTGTATTAAATCTGCTTTATTAAACCAACCGAAGACAGCCATGTTAACATCAGGAACATCTTGCTTGCCGTGTAGTGGTGGAGAGACTCGGTAATTCTCGGTACGTTAAGGCGCTATAAAAAAGGAACCAACGTGAATCTTGATTTTGAACGTGTTGTTTTTATTTATCAGTAACATTCTGTAAAGAAATACATTCACACTCACAGTATGATACAGGACCTTTTACATAGTCTGTTGCAAAAAAACAAAAATAAAAACAGGATATGTATAAGACAACTTAGTGATCTATAGGTTGTATTCTTTCTGCAGGAGAGGTACCAGGAGCTGCTGCTGCTGCTATCAGGTTTGGCTAAAAACTCACGAGTCGTGACATTTTTCAACACTTTTACTGAGAATTAAAGTAAAAAAAAATAAAAAAAACTCCCAACTTTTTAGCGATCGGAGGCTCCTAACGCCTCTGCAGGATGTAAAGCTGACAAAGTATGGTTACAAACTGGGGAAACCAAAGCCCCGAGACAGAGAGGAGAAAGCACACAAAACTTGTAAACAATATATAACAACATATTCAACGTCTACGTTTGCTCGTTCATCCCACAAAGTCCCGGGACGGGGATTTTTCTTTGCACTTTAGAAATAAAATAAAGTGCAGTTAATGGCTCTGGTCGTCCCTTTCGCTTGTCTTTTTTTTGGCTTTGATGGTTCGCCTGTTCCAACTAGAGATCTATCCACCAATACACATGAACAAGATGTTTCTGAATATGGCTGTCTCGCTGAATGAAGCATGAAAAGAAACTGAGCAAATCAAAAAAACAAAAATGAAGCAGTTGTTTTTCCCCACAGAGGCCCAATAAAAGCAGGCAGTGATATGAGCGCAAGCACGAAGTGGAACAGAAGCAACATTCTCCGTAAAAAAAAAACAAAACTTACCTTCGGCTAAACACGCGGGTTATATTTTAGTTTAACATACTCGTACAGATAAAATGATTCATGTCTGCATGGAGATGGGGAAACGCTCACTTGCTGCTCTAAGGCGGAACAGCAGCAGCACAGCGAGGATTAACAAACATACAGCCCTTTAGGATTGTATGGGTAGAAGTAAAAAGTCATCAAAATGTTCACCATTTTGACAGAAATCATCGGCACGCTCTCATCAGGCACGACCACCAACGTTTACACTACAGAGTGCCACCAGCCGGTCGTGTTCTACAGGAAACGATCTGATTAATAAGGGTTCTAAAGTGGAGTCGAGCTCTGTCGGTCTATCAGGAAAAGTCTTATGAAGCTGATTCCTAACACTGGGATTTTTAAATAAAAAGGGACGTCCCGACCCTGATGTCAACTAAGGAAGGTTGTTTTGTTTCTTTCACTGTTTCCACTGTCACACAGGTGTCGTAAAGGAAGACTGTGATTTGTGGCAGGATTTTATCGACGTAAATAATCAGAAATGGGCGGGATCATCATCAGTAACGGAACACTGCTGTGGACACATGATCTGGGTCTTTAGATCGGCTCCACGAGGACAGTAAAATGCTGCCCTAGCTGATCCCAGCTTGTATTTAACACATGGCAGAGGTCATTAAGCGTCACATCAGTCTTTGTCATGGTGCCCCTTTACTAGCTAAACTCCCACAATGCTCTCTGGCCGCCAACATAAACTCCCTGTAGTCTGAGTGACGCCTCCTCTGATCTTTACAGTATTAAAGAGCAAGAGGCTCCACCTGGTGGAACAACCAGGTACTGCAGCTCATCTACGATACATTTCCTGACGCGCACGTAGAGAATACAGGTTTTCTTTTGGAGCTTTACAACGACGTTCATGACCACTTGTGTAACAATAAAGAACAGCTGAGGTGCTGAAATGCATCTTTTTTTCTCCATTCAGTTGTCAAATGTATACACTGGATTAATTTTTTTAATTTTAAGTGTGTATTATTGGGGATAATGGCATCAGATTAGGACTCGATAGAGGCAGATACTAAATATTGAAGTACTGGGTGAATAAAATGCTTGATCGGGACATCCCTACTGATAAGACCTCCGACTGGATACCTGAACGAGTCATCATCACGTAGATTTAACCGTTTTTCTTCTACCAGCTGGATTTTAGTGATTTTTTTTTCTTTAAGTTGACATAAACAACTCTTTGTCAGTTTTGTTGGTCCGATACATAAAAATGCCACACAAAGGCACTTCTAGAACTGGAAACCAATTGACTTCCACAATAAAAGGATCAGAATGTGCAGCTACACTGCCAGCAACTTTTGCACACCAGGTTTAGTGGCATTCATCGCAATTTGACACAACCGCGAGGAGACAAAAGTCTTCAAAACACATCCAGTGAGTCTTTGTTGAGATATCGCTCAAAGGCAGAGCTGCTACGAGAGGAAAATGCTTTCAAACTGGGCAGCTTGCAATTCTATTTTCTGCAAGTTATCCTTCATGTCAGCTGATAGCAGCCAACTCTAACCATGTCTGGAGACGAAGAGAATTAAAGAAATGGAAAGAGTCGATACCATGTGAGATGAATGTTGATTAATTATTAAAAAAGGTGTTTCCATCCTCCATCTCCCCAACTCCAACAAGCTTATAAACTTTTTGCATAATTGAGGACGTGATTGTTTTTATTTTTGCTGCCTCCATGAACTCCATGAATATTACATGGCTCTAATATAATCTTGATTGTGATCTGAGGGCGGAGCATCAACTTTGAGGCGATCAGATGAACATGTGGAGAATCAAGAGAGAACCTTTGAACACAGCTTTGGATGTATTAGTCAAACATACATCCACAGCTATGAGACCATCTCTGCTGCCTTTCTTTGGGAACAAACATTCAAACACTGCCATGAAACCCACGTCTGTTTTGCTTTCACCAAACGTTTTCTTCATGTAGGTTTTTAGTATCTTATTGACGGTGCTGGTAGAGCAGCTCTGCCTCTGAGGAAGCTGCATGGAGTAAAACACAAACGAAAGATGTTTTTTTAAAGTTGCTAGCAGTGTGCAGACTGAATGTACCTGCAAACTCAAATAAACCAGCTGATGGCACAAACACGGGAAATTAAAAAAAAAGGCTGATCAAAAATTTGCAAGCAAATTTTTTCATGCCAGCCAGAAGAAGGAATGACGGCCGACAGAATGGGTTTGTTGAACCTTTCTGCATCTTAAATTCAGTACAAAAGTCCCTTCTGCTTGTTTGGTTTCCTTTTGTTTTTTTTCTTTTCTTTTTTTTGGTTTTTCACTTGATCTAATTGGAACTCGGATAGAATTTCATACTCCTTAAGTAATAAGTGAAGACGGTAAAATATTTCCACACTTACATTCAAGTGCTTATAGGGTTATATTGCATCGTTATCTTGCCTTATTCTACTCTAAACTGTAGCCACTGGACTTTGCATTAAGCCTGCGCGTTTTTTAAGGACACGAGAGATGAATGTACTGTAGAAAAAAAAAAAAACCTACTCGCACTCCCCCGTCTAGAAAACAAGTGTTAGCATCGATACCGTTTATCATTAAATATACTCTATGACTCTTACAAACAGCGTTTCTAAATTGCCTATCAAAACAGTAACCAATTCACATTGAAGGAGCGGGAAGAAGAGTACAGAGGCACGAAAGCTTATTGCTGCCACCGATGTAATATATGTAGAAATACTGCACTTTGATATTCACATTGTTATACCGAAGGCTATGATCCATGTCGGGGGAGGAGGGGGATGAACTACATGCAGTCTAAGCCAGATTTAGGGTTACATCGGCCTCCACAGTAAAGTGCACACGTCCAGAACATTTGAGGCTTCGTCCCATCGAGGATTCAAAACAAAAAAAACAAAACAAAATAAAAGAGGAGTTTTTGCGGTTTTAGATGGCCGGAGACGTTTAACAGGATTTAAATGTAAACAAACGACAACTTTGGAAGTTCAAGTGTTTGTCTTTGAGTTTATTTTATTAGCACCAGGGCTGAGCGATGTCGGGCTTCAACTCAACGAGGAGTTTGGAGGAAGTAGTCTGAGCTAAATGTTTGCTCATTTGTCTTCGACTTGATTGTTAAGATCATATAAAAAGTTAAATATAGCTTAAAATCTCTATAATAGCAAGCAAACATGAAAGCTAACCACACTCGGCAGAATTACGGAGAAGAAGCAGCGACAACCGATAAAAAAAACAACTCACATGTTGAATGTCTGACTCTGTGTTTAAGATGAATACCTCAAAAAAACCCTTCATCAAGAGAAGCGTAACTGAATTGTGTCACTTTTGATTTTAAACCGGAATATGGAAGCAATAGCAATTAGCAAATCGCAAAAGGCCACACTTTAGGATACACAAGGTATGGCTCATTAAATAAAGACGGAACTGAAGCTGGATTTTTAAAAAAGTCAGAAAAATTGCAATTTTCGCGAAATTATTCAGCCTCGCTTGCTCTCATAATACCTTTTGTGATGTTTTATTTTAAAATTCTTAAAATTCAGCTGCATAAAAATAGAAAACAGACACAAAGAGGACACTTGTGGCTCTTTCAAAGCCAGAACATTTAATTAAACTGCCTTTATATATTCTTTTTATTATTATTTATATATCCTTGTTGCTGTATTGAACATGTAACATATGCAGAAAACACTACACCTCCACTGTAATGAACTAAACTGCATGTGTTTGCATGTTCAACTCAGATCTGATTAGTCTTCTATTGCACTGAATTTTGAATTAAATAAGCAGTTTGGAGGAAAATCCCAGTTTAAACCAGTCACTGGCTGCTCGTTTCAGGTGGCTTTCTCCTCTCCTTTACCGACTTTATCACAGGAAACAACTAGAACCCTTAAGCAGCAACTGAAAAAAATTCAAGTTTTGCAGCTCTGCTAATTCCTTGTGATCGCAGTTCCCACCTCTCTGGTTCCACTAAAACCCACTGAAGCTGCATCCTTTGCTCAGCTCCGCCCACGACGTCTGTGATTGGTTTAAAGAAACATAAATGAACTCGAGCGTTTTATTCCTCTGTGGCAGAATGATGCTAAAAGCCAGACCGTTATATTCTACAGAATGTGCAGCTAAAACGAGGCTAGTTTGGACCCTACTCTGCTAAAAGTCTGCGTACATTTCGTGTTCCACAACATCGCTCAGCCCCGCCTCGTACCGACCACGTTCTTGATGTTCATATTGCTTTTAGTGCCGATGGAACTGCAGGAATTGACTCCGGCTGTTGGAAACAGTGACTTGGAAGGTTTTGTTTTATGCACTGAAAAATGTGAATTTATGATGAAAACCTCGATCTAGACTTTACGTGGGGGATGCAAACCCCCACATCGAGTGACATTTATATATACGACTTCCAGCTAAACTTGCATAAAGATTTCTTACAGTAGTTACCGTATTAAACTGACTGCAGTGAATTTACAAAGTGCTTCTAAACACTTCACCGATGCACCTGCTGCTTTTCTTCCTAAATAAGCCGCGCAGGACTCGCTTATATTCCTTATGTTTTATCCGCCGAGCCGACGGCAGGAAACAAAAACAACAATCTGGCTGATCATTGGTTTTTTTAATGGCTGGGAACAGGAGAGGGAACAGAGGGGGCAGGTGGCTCCACAGTGTTGGGTCCTCACGGTAGAGACGCCTCTAAGACTTGCCTGCGTTGGCCACGAACGGGACGGAGCCGAACAGATCCTCCGGTGGGAGGGGCTTGGCGGCGATGGAGGCGGCGGCCGGCGTTCGGTCCGTTTCGACGCTGGCTGTTCTCTCCACCGGTTTGTCTGTTTGTAGGAGGTCACAGGGGGAAGATCATTAGATCGTCTGTAGTTGTAACACCGAGGCAAGGTTTGTTTTTAACCATGTGGACCCCTGAACACATGCACCAGTGGGTGCAAATATTTAGGAAATAGCCTTAAACTAATAAACCTGCAGGTTTTGTGGGTTTCACTGGTGAATTATCTTTAAAAATCTAATTTTGCACAATCAGACTAGTTTTTTGTTTCTACTTTATTCTTTTTCTGATGCTCTATTTTTGCTCTTTTTAAGGTGGCACTGTCTTTACTAATGTTTAAAATGTTTTATCAAATACTTTGTGTATTTTAGTGCTTTTCATAGCACTTTGTAGCTCCAGTTTTGAAAGGTGCCACAGAAATAAAGTTTATTATCATGGTGATTATTATACAGACTCACATGGTAAATATACTTCACTAGAAAGCATTTAGCAAGACCTGCACGATGCTCAAAACACAAAAACGTTGTCTCTATTTGTTCTGCAATAAAATAAACACAGATCAAAAATAATATACCGATAGGTGTGTCTGATTTTTTTCCTTCTCTTTCATGGAAACAAGTGGCTTCATGAAGAGCAGCAAAGTTCGAAAAGCTCCCTGCTGCAAAGAGCAAAACAGAATGTTCCTCGACGTGTGGCCAAACTTTCTGCTAAATTTGATCCAACCCAGCCTCATTTTTGACATTAATAACTGACAAACAATGCAAAAAAAATGAATCACTGAAAGCGGCACTTGCTTGCTCTGAGCATGTCGAACTCCCGGTCGATCAGCTCCTCCTCGGTCAGTTTGGAGAAGTTGTCCTCTCCAAAGGGGTTCCAGCCCGACATGTCTGGCGGGTTGCTGACGGCGCTGCTGCAGCTCTGGGAAGGCGGAGTGATCCCGTCTGTGGCGAGCAGAGGGTTTCTACTGCCGAGAGAACACAACGAATACTGTTACGCACAGATTCATCTTCAGCTGATGCATTTGTTGTGATGACAGCAAAGTAGCACAACAGAGGTGGCTTTAGGGAAAGTTTCATGAATTAAAGGAAGAAAACTGTACTTTCTGAGGCTACGGAGGCTCCTACATATCTGAATCAACCTCATTGTGTACCATTTAGGAAAAAGGTGTGTCTCATGGTTCTATTTATGCCGAAACATTCTGTATTTTTCAGTTTTAGTTAACCTGGCTTTAAAAAGGGATGTGCAGACTCAGGTCTCTACATTATGTTACCTTACATATTGAGTTCAACACAGTGTGGTATTCAGAATTTAAATTTAGTAAAAAGAAACCACATATTGTTCCAGTAATGCATATTAACAGTTACGTTGCTGATCGGTATCAGTATGGGAAAGTTTTACTTAATTAAAGCGAACAGGATTTGCGTTTGGTCTAGATTAGGGATCTTAACTGTGAGAAATAACGTTGAATATTTTAACCTATAAAGCAGAAAATGAGGCTTGTTGTTGTACCTGGTTGCTCCACCAGGTGGAGCCTCTTACTGTTTAATGAGACGGAGTTACAGGTGTGTTTGCTGACCTCCCTGCTGTCTAACTGTGGCGGCCGTGTTGATGAACTGTAGCATCAAGCTGTAAACACGTCTGTAGCAGCTCTCTGGTTTAGCCAGCTACCTGAGGCTAATGCTAAGCTAAGGCTAAACTAGGATGTTAAAATGCTAACGCAGGCCGGGAAGTGGACGCCTATGAGCATAGAGCAGCCGTAGCTGGATTCATGCATGCTTCCAACAACACCCAGCAACTAAAGTGTGACGCTCTGCACCGAGTATAAATCCATTTTAGAGGTGGCAGTAAACGCTGGCAGATTTCCTGGACTGATAAAGTTGCAGCGA
Organism: Stegastes partitus; assembly: GCF_000690725.1. Lineage (NCBI taxonomy): Eukaryota > Metazoa > Chordata > Actinopteri > Pomacentridae > Stegastes > Stegastes partitus. The sequence goes on along the minus strand of NW_007581381.1, from coordinate 58,701 downwards.
CGGTGTTTGTTGACGTCGGTTCCAGCTGAGCAGCTGTTTCCAGCAGCTGGACGAACATTAACCACAGAGTCTATAAAATGTGTTCACCCTGCTTGGAGGTTTTTTCCTTTGATTGCTTTTCAGCATCAAATCATGGAATTTGTCTTTTTTGACAAGAAACATTACAAAATAAAGACTCTTTTATGTCAAAGTGAAAACAGAATAAAACTATGAAGATATTATTTGTGTTCTGTCAAGAGATCAATATCGTTATAGGTTATCTATTGTGGAAGATTACAGCTCGTTTAAGACCTTTTGGGCCAATCACTGAACAGTAATTTTAGATTAAATCCTTATTTTTTACGCCATTTATTTTATCATTCAGGTGCTTACTTTGTCTGTTGTTCAAATTTCTGATTTCTGAGCTGATATTTCAGTCAACATTAAACGTCAGCGTTTAAAAATGGTTTTAACTCCCTCTGAATTTCATTAATTTCATTGATTAATCAATTATTTCTCGCAAACATGGCCGACTATTAGAACAAAATAAAAACACGTCACCTGGGGTTAGTGTAGGAGGGATCCACAGGTGACGGTCCCCCAATCTGGCCGGAACCGGCTCCAGTTGCAGGTCCAGTTCCAGCTGTGGGTGTAGTCGCATTATAGGAACCCAGAGGGATCTGGAACTCAAGAGGGGAAGACATATAGGGGAGAGGCTGCTGAGCGGGATGATGCTGCGGCTGCTGCTGCTGTTGATGTTGTTGATGTTGTTGATGATGCTGCTGCTGCTGTTGCTGTTGGACAAAAGCCTGTTGGTACTGGTGCAGCTGTGAGGGAAGGAAGAGAGAGGGAGAAGAAGAAGGGGGACGGGAATGAGGGACGGACCATTGATTTCATGGCGCACAATGATGATGAAATGTTGTTAGAAACCAGTTCTGGATTTTGGAAAGCCGGGGACACGGTGGAGGGGGAGGGATGAGGGAATGAGAGTCAAACAGCACATAGAGCACCGAACTGAACACATCAAGTGAGCTGTCAATACAGTGAAGGTCACCTCAGACACCATCACAGACTGATTATCGACCTGGCTGATTATCGTGGCTGATATTTGATAAATTAAATGTTCTACTTTAGGTCTGATGCGGCCTCCTCTGTCTGTCTCTCGGAACTGTCTGCTGAACAAGAACCACGAACCAGGAAGCAGCTCCTCTCACAGTGGCTAATGCTATGCTAATAGCTAGCGGTTAAGTTAGCAGGCAGCCACAAATTAACCTTGAACAGAATCTGGCAAAGAATAATTCATAACGCTTTGAGATCTGGACCTTAATGGGCAATAAAGACGACAGAACCAAAAGATTAAGAAAACAGAGAAGAACAAGAGGGGAGAAACTGATCAATCGCTGTTGATAATTTAATCAATCCTATTTCTATTTTACATATTGAGTCACAGTCACCCTGAGTAATGAAGAAGCCTCGTTATGAATGACAGGTTCTCTGCTGTCACATGCTGTTAAAACATTACATCTAACGTGTATTGGTTCCAAACTACGGTAGTATTTATTTTAGAGTAGTACCTATTTTCTGTTTTTTGACCGTCATTCTTTACTTGCAAAAAAAAAAAAAAAAGAATTGTAAAATAGTACTTATGGAAATTTTTTGTATTGTATCCTTTTTTTTTCCTGCTCACATTTTTGTATGTTCTTATATAATTCTTTATTTTAAGCGCTTGCTACTGTGAAAAAACAATTTCCCTTGTGGAGTTTATTGAGGTCTAAATTACAAATATTCAGAAAAAAAACCTCAAAAATAAACACGGTTGATAATGAGGTTGATATTTACACATTGAATTTCCCTTCTGGGATGAATAAAGTATTTTTCATTCATTTCATATTTTAGCTGTTATATGTGACATATGGTTGCGTATTTCCACCTGTTTCTAATATTTCATGCCTCTAACAGCTTCTTTTTCCTTCACATCATAATTTTACATATTTTTCCAACCATGCATATTTAAAAAGCACTCATTTTCTTCCCTCCGCACACTGCTTTTGTGCTTTTAAAGTGAAGTTGATCCGATGTCATCAAAACATATTACGAATCCGCAGCGTCTTCGTCACAATAAGGAGCGGGTCTAAGATCGCTGCTTTTTAAAAAACATTTAGCAGGTATCTCGGGAATAAGAGGAGTGATTCTGAGAGGTCTTCTCCTCCCCCTGCCTGTGAACCGCCTCATATGTCAGGATGCGACGCAGAAGAAAACTGCTCGGCTTCACCCTCTGTTCGATCCCCTCGTGGCTTCGCTCGGACCAGATTGCCTCTGAAACAAAACAGATGGTGCGCGTTCGGTGGGAAAAAAACGGGCTAAAAATTGCGCCGCCCTTGCAGTGCACATTTGGAGGACCTGTGTTTGTGTGTTTGATTCAGTATCTTTGCGTAAATACTAGTTTTCGGAGTGTTTGGACAGATTCAGTAGGAAGTTTGAGCGTCTGCTTCCAATGCTGCTTGGCACCGACCGCGAGGAGACTGGAGCGCCGAGGACTGGCTGCCAGCGTTTGGAACGGAAGGGAGCAAACTTAGGGCCATTCTGACATTAAATGAAATTATTCAGCTCCGTGTTATTTCACGCTGCGCCTCCATGTGTTTCGCTGTCATTTGCTCAAACTATTTACTGCAGTTTTGGATAAAAGTCTTCTGCTCGGATAATTCTGTCACGGCGTTGAAATCAAACGCTTGGACGGGCCCGCGCCGTAAAACAATAGTGACTAGATTAGATCAGAGTCGTATGAATTTGGTCGTATGAATAAACTCCGACTGCGCTCCCTCCCTGGATTTAAACAGCCTGTCACGTAGCTTGGTTTCGGTGCTGCTTCGCCCTTCTTCTTGTTGCCGTTCATGCAGGCAGGGATCAGTAGTTGTGCGTTTAAAGACCGACCACCTCCACGTAAGCGATGCATCCCAGTGTTTTCCTGCAGGATCTTAGAAAACGGCTTCACTGTGCACATAAAGGCTTTTTTAAATGTGATTTTCTTTACTTTTCTCCACTGCTTTCAAGCAATCAGGTATTTTAGAGAGTGTGAAAGTCTGAAGCTGCCTGTAGTTTTATTAAACTTGCCTGCACTTTTCTTATCTTTTTTTTTTCTCTATTTCATTGTTTACTTCATCTTTTACATATTTTTGTTTTTCTTACATTTTGTCCTTCTCTGCTGTTTGAGCCAATCGGTTTCCATTCTTCTATAAAATTGCCTTAATGTCGTACTGTTCGTCTGTACTGTTTTTGATTTATCTATATTAATTAATTTCATTTTATGCTGCTGCGTTTTTTTGTAGGTTTACATACTTATTTGCTGTTTTATTTTTTATTTTTTATTTGGCTGTGTGTGACATGACGCTCCTTAAATGAACTTGCTTCTTGAATGTGCATCGAGGCGAGAGAACTCCTTTACCCTTATTTATTTGTATTTAAGCGTGTAAAATTAATCATTGTTAATGTTAAAATTATTACCTGTGTACCTTAATAATGAGGATAAAGTGGTGACATTTAATGACAAGAGGTTTAATTTGAATAAAAATTCTTTACTCCTGGTCTTTATTTTTTTTTTTAAAGCTGATTAAAAAAATGATCGATATTGACTCATGGTGATAATCTTCCCAGCCCCGAGCTAATCTGATGTCCACCTCAGTGCAGATCGTGTATTTCGTCCTCGGCAGCTGAACTCACCATGGCTGCGTACTGAGCCTGAGCCTGAGCCTGAGCCTGAGCCTGAGCCTGAGCGACCTGCTGCTGATACATCGGCTGCATCATCATCTGTTGCTGCTGCTGCTGCTGCTGCTGCTGGAGCAAAGCCTGCTGCTGCTGCTGCTGCTGGAGCTGGATGGACTGCTGCACAGCCTGTTGGTACTGAGGACAGTGGAAAACAGATTAGAAACACACATTTCCTGTTACAGATGGCTCCAGAATTACTATGACTAACAACTGGGGATGTCCTGGTCAGATCAAGGCATTTTAAGGGCAACCTAAACTCTTTGTTCGTGTCATAAAGGATGATTTCCAGTTGTAATTGTAATATATTTAGTATTTCTAAAGGTGGCAGCAACAGATTAAAAACGAATAATTTGCAAGCACGGTATGGCTGCACCGAGGCAACATACACAAGATTTATTAATTTCCTTGAGAGAGCAGCGAGGCCAAAAACATGACACATAGTTTAACTGAATTCATGACGATGGATGAGCAGCCTGTTGCTTTGACAGAGAACACAGGGTTGTTGTGAGCTTTTGCATTGAAAGTGCCACAACTGGCTTCTGTTTGCATGAGATTTAAACCAAAACGCAGCTTTTTTAGCTTTACAAAAAAGGTTCTTGAGTACAGAAGCTTTACTACAGCGGCGCTCACACTGAAACTAAACTGTTGCTGCGACTGAATGTGAGCGTTACTCTATCACAGCCCTTCAGAGCTGACATGTGATTGTATTTGTACTGCTTTAACACCAACTTAAATTGTTAAAGGAGCATTTATGAAGACATATTTTAGTTGGTTTACCCTGTGATTTTGTTAAAACAAAAAACAAAAAAACAAAACAAAAAAAAAACAATGCTGCAATATATGGAAGTTTGTTTACTTTTTGTAATAAAAATAAGATTAAGGAACAGCTTGGGCACAGAAATGCAATTTTTCCAAACACACTGCAGAGCTATTCAACTGTCAAGCAAATACAGAATACTGGATTTATTTTATTTACTTTAACTTACTTGAAATGTTCCCTGTGTAACTGTACTTTCAAGGAAAATTGAAGCAATTTGAGCACTTTATCGGCACAAATTCAATACTAACAGACTCAGATCGGAGCACAGTAAATAAACATTATAAAAAACTATAACTTACGTGACAACACTTGACATTACTTGTACCTGGAGGTAATGGAGTTGCTGTGCGTTTGCATGTTGCTGCTGCACTGCCTGTTGTTGTTGTTGTTGTTGGTGGTGGTGGTGATGCTGCTGCTGTTGCTGCAGCTGCTGCAGCCGCAGGTCGCCGGGCTGCAGCTGCTGCAGGACTCGGTGCTGCTGGCTGCCGGGCTGCGGCTGCATGGATGGCTGCGCCGAGCCGGGAGTGGGAGCTGAGTGGACGGGGGGGAGGGAGGACAGACGGTTTTAGTAGAAGCAAAGACAAGTAAACCATATCAGCGAAAAACTGGAAAAAATCAAGACAAAACTCATGCAGCAGCCAAATAAATGCAGATAATAAAAGCTGAATTTTACTGTATTCTCACTAATCCACACGTGCACTGTTTCCTCATGTGATACAACAGGTTTAATCACTTTGAATTTACGCACAACGGTGTACAATATGTGTAATTTTTCAATCTTAAATTCCATTTTCTTCTCTACTTTTTGCAGCAGCGTGACTTGCAAACACACACTTTGTTTATTTTTTCTGTAATTCTTGTCTAGAAGCAGCTGTTAATAATAAGAAACACTTTCCGTGCTGTTATCTGAACTTCATGAAAGAATACGATCCCATATGATTTTGTTAATTCCACAGTGGGGAAGTTTGCATTGTTACAGCAGCAAAGGAGACATTTAAACCAAACATTTAAGAAATATCAGCAGAAAAACAACAAAAAAAACAAAAATACTCATAATTCAGATAGAAATAGATGTAAGAACAGAACGGATTTATGAACTAAACACAACAAAAATTAGACGACTGAGACGACGAACACGCAGGCAGCACCTTGATATTTATAGAAAGGTAAGCTGACGTTAATCTAACACAGCTTCTCAGATTTTATTTGTTATTCGGGACCCAAAATACAAGGGTATAAAATACTTTGGCTAAATTTAGACTTATTTGTGTGTTCAGATCAGAAAACTTCAGCATTTCTACCCTCAAAGAGAACCATGTTACCGGGATTAAGTTCAAGTTTCTTCTCTAGTTTTTGCATTGCAATAAGAAAACACCTTTGAGACGTCGCACTCTTCTGCGGATGTAAACCTCACTCACCTTTCTGGCCGTTGCTGACGGGTGCTGAAGGCACGGTCATCTTGACGGGGGTGACAGTGTTGGCTAGAGGCAGGACGTTACTGTTGGCCGCTTTTGGTCGCTGTCGCGGAGCTATGGATGTTTCTGTTGGACCCACGGACTCCGTTATCCTGGAAAGAAAGAATCACAAGTTGATTTTCTTCTTCTTGTGTCTTTCGCTGCAGTGTTTAACCGTATTTTATCTTGGGATTTTTTTGTACTATTTTAACTGTAACCCTTGTTTTTGTATTTTATCCTTCGTGTGTTCCTTCGCACCTACTTTGTACTCACTACTGTACATTATATGAACACTCACAACTAGGACAGGTTTTTGTTTATTGTGCATTATGAAGAATTACTTGTTGCTGTGCCCATCATCAGGGGGCAACATGAGGCAGATGGGGATGTGGAGGAGAGTGTGATGCTATTATGCAACGACTTCAATTACATATGAATAAAAAGTTGATCTGATTTACTATTTTAACTGTAACTAAACCCTTGTTTTTGTATTTCATCCTTTGAGTGTTCCTTAAAAAATCTATATCACCTGCTATCTTGTTCCTCTTTTACATGCTTGTGACCATTTTACTGTTTTAATGCACTTTGTCAGCTTGATTTAATAAGTGCTACATAAATAAACATGCATTATACACTACTACAATTAAATCAAATCTTTTAACATGTGATGTAAGGATTGCAATGTGTACCATCCTGAAAATGATTAACTATCAGCATCTTTGGTACAGCCTTCTTTGAATTTTCTATTCTATTTGTCTATAAAACGAGGAGCAGTACCTGGCTTTCGTCATGCTCTTCTTAGCAGCGACTTCGCTCGCTGTTAGTGGCTCCGGGAGCGACGTAGGGATGGGAGAGTTCTAGAAAAACCACAGGAAAATTATGAGCACAAGTTCATAGTAGCTGAAGAGATACTGATTAATTCAAGTGTGCAGACTTACAAAGAGATTTGGCACTGGACAGTCTTTTCCAGCTAATTTGAAGGCAAAGTAGGACACTTGGTAAATGTCTGGTCTCTTCTCCTGATCCGGTTCGAGCATATATCCTGGAAAAGACAGAGAATCTTGTTTAACACCAGCAGAACAACACACAAACTCATTTACTGAAGTTAGTGTGCATCGCTTCACGTTGGCCACACGGTGGAGCTGCAGGACTAATGTTGTTCAAAAAGTAAAAAAGGAAGCTCCGCTGCAGGATGCATTGAGGGAAGTGAAATAACTTGTCATGACTGACAGACTCTGACTGGTTCAAACAGGCTCAAGTTGTGTAAATGCATAACAAAGAAACACTCTGCGGGTGAACACGGCAGAGAGAAAAACACAAATTACAGTCTAGCTAATGAGAAAAAAAGCAAATCAAAATATGTGTAATCTAAAAAAAGAAAAAAGAAATTCTAAACTTTTATGCTGTATTCTGTGTAAATATTTTCATGCATAGTTCAATTTTCAACTCAAATATACCTTCTCAGAACAGCAGAAGGTGAAAAAAATGGGAGAAAAATGACTAACACAGCACTTCAAGTCATCAGAACAAGAAGCAAGAAGAAATACGAGTCACTCCTAATCAAAATACACACACACGAAAAAAGATAAATGTGCCCCAGAAAGTCTGCGTGCTGCAGCCAACTTACTGATTAAGCAGTGCAACTTGAAGGAGAATTTGGAGTTATCTGGAACGATAAAGGTTCCGTCACATATGGCAACTTGACTCTCCCCAAATGGAAGCGCGAAGAAACACAGCTTGTACAACAAGCATCCAAGTGCCTGCGGAGAGAAAACACAAACAGTCTGCTGAAAACACCTGCATCCAGTTACTGCAAGAGGCCGCGCGTCGCCTCAAACGTCTGAGTGCCAACGCGACACCTGAGTTCTGGCGCCGTGAACTTCCTGTCAAATCCTGTCTTTGAGGAATATAAACAACACTTCTCCAGAAACGCTGTATTTTTGATGCATGTACGACAAACACCATCTCATTTTGTCTCAACGTGAAGCCGCCATAGTGGAACTCTGCATCTAAAAACATCACAGCTTTGATTAAAAAATAGGAAATATTTGATCAAGCAACTGAAAACAACTTTAAACACTTGAAAGTTTATGACATATCGTGCCACATGTGGAGACAGTGCTACTAAACTTTACAATTAGAAACACCGGTGCAGCTTGTAAACACATGCTGCTTTTGTTTTCTACACTTCCTGTTTAGAAGTTGCTGAACTGCAGCTAAAAGAAGAAGATTTATGAACTGAACTGAAAAGTAATTAAACAACAAATCAGTAGAGACAAAAGGGAAGCAAACATTCATGTAATTATTCTACATATGTTGCTGCACCGTCGAATATTTCGTTCAGTTATTTGGGACTCAAAAACAAGGTCTGTAAAACATTTAGGCTGAATTTAGAGAACTTCAGACCTGTGAACGTTTATACACAGACAAAAAATGGTTGAATTTTTAATCGCTGGGCTTTTATAGATGAGACAAAATTCCATAATTGTTAAACAAGGGTTGTTATTAGGGCCCCCGAAAGTTTATTACATGTTCAATAGCCTGTAATTAAAATGTTGTCCTCCGCTAGAGCCGTTTAATCATTTCAACCTACTGGAAAGAATTTATATTTCTGAAGATACTGAACCTTTTGAAGTAGAGGGCGAAAATACAAATACTCCCAGGTCCTACATCATGTGACACTCAGCCAGAATATTTGACAGAATTCAGTTTTCAGTCTTAAATCGCAAATAAAAAAATTCTACGAATGTAACACAAGTTATGTGGACGGTCAGAGGGAGCGAGTCAATTCCAAGATTGTTGTTCCCCAAAGAAAGATTACCACATGTATGTTCTCCGTGTTAACTCGGAAAAGAAACAGGATGGCACTGAACTGAAAGTGAGAGAATGTTGTTGTGATTGAGCTGCTGCTCTTTACTGGAGGAAAGCTGCTAATGCTATTCTTGATTTTTTTTTTTTTTTTAAATGTACTTCACTAATTGAATTTTTTTTGTCTTTAGAATCAAAAAGCACACTGTTGTCTCTGTAAAAGCATTCATCATTAATAGAGTTAAGATGGAGAAAAACATAAAAGTGGTACACTGCATGTTGGTTTGAGGTTTGCTGCTAAAAGTTTTAGCAAAGAGCAACATCACTGCTAATGGGAAAAAAAGTCTTGGTTTGAATACATTATTTTCTGAGAAACTAACTCTGTAAACTTCCAGTGATCAGAAATCCCCCCCTCACTACCTTGAGTCAGCACGGACCGCTTTTAAAAGCACATTTGCTGAATTATTAAAGGTCTCTTAATAGGGCTGCATGAGAAAGCTGGCGGCATCATCATCATCGTCATCATCATGTGTCGGGAAATAAAAGCTTTAAAGTGAAAATATCCGCACACTGACAGGAAGATAACGTGTGTCGGGCTTAAATTTTACACTTTGTTTAAAAATGTTAGATTAAAAACAAATATAGCAGATTTAAGTTGAAGTAATTTTCTTATTTTGTCTAGAAAGCGTGTATATTTGAAAAGCATTTTATTTTACATCTGCAGCTTCCAATTCCACCACAGGAGAGGCTTTCACTCTGCAATTAGATGTAAAGAAATAAAATAAAAATAGATGAATATGTCAACATTTGATCAAAAATAAGGTGGAAAATATGAGCATATCACAGATTAATTAACAGTTTTGAGGTAATAAATAAAAGAAATATGAAAGATGACCACCAGAAAATAAATCTAAGATAGAATCTGTGCTGTTTTTTTTTTCTTCACAAGATTACTTTTTTTTTATGTGCCAAGCTAATCATGAATACTGAAAGCACAGGAAAAATACACTCTTACATCGACTTAACATGCCAGTGGTCCTGAATGTTTCATTTTCATCACATTTTTCAGGTGCAAGTTTTCATTTTCGTATGCAATAAGTCATCATAATGTGACTCATCAGCTCAGTGTCATTGCCAGCATTACTTTATACTGTCATATTCTAGCCATATTTTAGCTTTCTTATTTCACTCCTGTCATGTTTTATTGCTTTTCTACATTTTAGGTGCTGCATTCGCTATATTATTTAATTTTCTTTGCAATTAGATAGAAAAAATGGTCGATATATTGGAAAATATCAGCTTATCACACCAGCGAAAACCCCAAAATATGAATCTGCACCTCTTAATAGCTGTCCTTGTGACTAAGTAAAGAAATGTGAAAGATGACCACCAAGTCTAGGATAGAATCTGTGCTTCTTCCACAAGACTACATAGAGATTTATGTGGAAAACCAATCACAGACACTGGAGACACGTTAGCATGTGAAGCAGGGTGGATCCTGATGGTCCTGACCTCGACGACGGAGCTGCCGTTCTCTCCCCACTGAGTCAATGTTCCTCATGTCGCCTGGTAAAGAAGCTGCTTTTAAAATCACTCCCGGAGTCTGCTCCCCCAGCACAAACATGCTCCGCTCCCCAATCTTATATTCATTTAGAGCTATATTTGGCTCTGTCTCCATCTTCTTCTTTTTTTTTGCTGATGATGCAAGTTGGGAGATGAAAGAGACTTTGGAATTAGCCACAGCGTTTAGGGAGTGTTTTTCTTTAAGCACTCTATCTGAAGACATATATTCTTCACCATCCTCCGCTCAACGAGCTAATCCGGCCTGATGCTAAACTCCTAATCTACGTCCGACAGCGGAGCCGCCAATAACCCCCGAATTTGACGTTTGCGTGAATGAAACGGCTCAGAAAATATGGCTGCAGAGCAGGATGTGGGATCACGGAGGGGTCGCTGGAGAGAGGTTTTTTTTTCTGTTGCAGATTTAAAGTTCAGTTTGTTCATCTATTAATCTACGTACATATATCAGCTTTTGATGTCTTGATTTAAAGCTGCGAAACACGAGAGCATGAAAAGGTCGACGTCCAGCGTCCGTTTTTCTGTGCCGCACCATAATATCATTTCATTTTCATGTGCAGTATGTTAAATGCATGTGCAATATCTCACATGCATGGACACTATCTTCAATGTAATGGGCGAAATTTGCTTTTCATCTCACTTTTCAGGTGCAGTATTTCATTTTCAAGAGTAATATTTTATTTGAATGAACAACATTGTAAATGTAATGGGAAATATTCCATTTTCATATCATTTTCAGGTGCAATGTGTCATTTTTATCTTTTTTTTTTTTTTATGACGTGCAATATTTTTTCCAGGTACATTATTTCAGTTGCATTTTTCCTCCATTTTTCAGGTGCAAAATTTGATATTCATAGAAATTTTCATGGCACTATTTCATCTGTATCTAATTTTTAAGGTGAAGATTTCATTTTCGCATTGTTTTTAGGGTGCAATGTCTTATTTTCCTCTGTAATGTAATTTTTAAGTGCATCTTTCACATACAATATGTCATTTTTATCTCCTTTATCATTTTCATCTCGTTTTTTTATTAGATCCAGCATTTCAATTTTATGTCATTTTTTTGTCAGTTGTAATATTTTTTAGGTGCGATATTTCAGTTGCATCTAATTTTTCAGGTGCAAAATTTCACTGTCATATCAATTTTCAGGGCACTATTTCATTTTTTCCAGGTGAAATATTTCATTTTCATCTTGTTTTGAATGTATAATATTTCATTTTTCAGGTGGAAAATTTCAGTTTTATCTCGTTCTTCAGGTGCAGTATTTCATTTTCATGTGTGATATTACATACTACCTCATTATCATTGCCAGCATTACTTTTTAGGGCTCTATTTCAGCTTTATTTTTGTTGACTTACTGCATTTTAGTCATGTATTGTACTTATATCTTATACTTTTTAATCACTGCAGTTCTTATGATATGTCATTTTGTGTTTTCTAATATCTGGCACAAGCCTTTCCTTTGGGATTAACAAAGTTTTATCTCATCTTATCTCATCAACCGCCTCATCTTTGGCTGTTTTACCTCCCTGGGTTTTCCAATTTACACCGCTCCCTAAAAATGGCTGCTGTCCAAGCTCTTGTTCCTGCTTTTTAAAACAGTCGATTTCACACGAGTTTATCAGGGTTTCTCGACCGGCTCTAATTATCTCCAGCGGAGGTAAAACAGAAGGGACAGGATGGAGCCTGGCTCAGTTGTCAGTGATGTTGCTCAATGTTTTATGAAGGAGAAACACTGCCGGTGGAGGCAAACAAGCCCCGGGGCGAGTCGGGAGAGAGCCGATGGAGGGAGGAGGAACCTGTCGGGGCAGAGCGACACCCAGAAAGCTTTCAGGACAAACCAGCCTCGCAGGGTGCAGCGAGGCCCACACACAGAGATACTGATCGACACACACAGCGGGCCCTTACCCATATATCAGCCTTAGTGGTGACGGCTTTTCCTGCGTACAAGTTAATCATCTCTGGCGCCCGATACGAAAGGGTTGTGTACCTGCGAAAACAAAAAGCAGCCATCAGTTCAGGTGACTCAGCACATGAGCGCAGTGTCTCATCAAATTTGTGTTTCTACTCATTTGACACGCAACATTTCAAGAAGGACATGTTGCATTGTTTACTCAATTGATTCTTGAACAGCTATAGTTGCCTGTTATTATTTCAGATACAAACACGTGATAGAAAAAGATATGCAAGTAAAGTTTGCTCCATCTTTGCTACAACACTCGAACGCTGGTTACACATCTATGCATCATAAATCCCTGCATGTTAACTTCAAAGAAAACAGAAAAGCTGTGCTCCTCAGTGCACTCAAGAAGCCATTAACTAACAGTTATGTGACAAAAATTCAGAAACTTTTCAGCTGAACTGCAGGCAGTGTTTACACTATACAGAGAGGAGACAGATATGGGAAAAGAACGAAAGAAGTAAAACATCTGTAGGATGTAAGGCCAGCATTTTTTTTTTTTTTTTAAGTATTAATAACAACTATGGACGCACGGAAAAATGTTGTACGTGTTTGTTTTTTTCATGGTTTATGGCAAAAAACTTTGGTATACTGTAGAGAAGACCTTTTCAAGTTCTCTCTACTTCGAGTTCTGGTTGTTCTGTTTCCATAGAGGTGCAGGACTTTACACTGCAGGTAAAAAGGAGTCCACAGTGACTAAAAACACCCAGAAACTGCTTGGAGTTCAGAGGGCTACATTGCTTTTTACATCTACATTGCAAACTTGTCAGCAGACAGTGTTTACAAAAACATTCCTTCAGAGCTGTGTTTCTTGCCACTTGGCAAACGCGAGTCCATTACTCACTCCTTTAGCCATTTTTTATCTCTGCTGCAGAGGGAATTATCTGACAATTTGGATGCAAAATGCTCCACTGTGTTCACCAGCTAACAGTAGCAGGTGGGTACAGGGCCAAAGATGACAGACAGCTACACAAATGGGCCAAAATCAATACAAAGCCCGGAGAGCAGCAGATTCAATTGATGGTTCTCCGCTGGTAACTGCTACAAGCACTTCCTGTCACTTTGTTGGAACCGTTTACGGTGTTATGGATATATTGACACAGCGGCTTTAATATTAATCCAGCAAATCCACATAGACAGGAAGCATTCTGACAGGAATTGTGCATTAGTAGGTGCTTCTATTTTTAAAGATTCAAGTGTAAACCACGACTACTTTGAATTTTTGGACTGCTACATTGAATGGAGGATTTTTTTTAATGCTGGTACGTCTAGATTTTTTCAAGTAAAAGTGAATTCACTGCTGCTACATGCACTTTTCTTCAATGACTCTTGTGCTTTTGTTTAAGAAAATGAAAATGACCTAAATCTGCCGGCACAGGTGACCCAGTTCGCCTTTCACCAAACATTTTGTTTCTCCTCAGGGTCATTCTGACGATAATAATCAAAGCAGCTGCCTGCGTTTGGAATAAACCCAAGTGAGTAATGAAAACGCAAAAAAGACCATGTGAGCCTCCACAGTTCAAAGGCCCGATAGTTTCTGTGTAACCCGCACAAGTTTACACACCGTCATATACGGCCGATAAGCGGCTCGCACTGCACTTTATTGCAGCCGTAAATGTGGGAAAGTTACATCGGCCTGAGTTGACTGGACTGCTGTGATTTGACGTTGTGCAAATAGAATACATGCTGAAGGCCCGGCCGAGGGCAGAGGTTGTGACCACAAAGGAGTGTCACAGTTCCCAGCTCGGACTTCGTCCACATTTCTGAAACTTTAACACCACTGAGGCGTCTCAGGACGGCTAAAATGTCGTGACATTTGGAAGCCCCGCTGACCCCGTCTTGGTTTGACAACTCTGGGATTGTGTTTTAGTCAAACAGTGACTCCGTTAACCTCAATCCCTTCCTTTCTGGGTATGAACCAGCCTCCAAGTGTCCTTCAACTTCTAACCTGAGCCTTGACCACCAGAGGGTAATTCAACATGGATGACTCAAAGCCGTTGTGCAGTTAAGGCAATCTCTGGTCTTGCTTTCGGACTAAGCGACCAATAATGCACGCCCAGTGTCCGTGAAAGGTCATGTGATTAGGACGGTAGCCTTAAACAGACTTCATGATAACAAAGCAACCTTTGGAGGTAAATCAGCAGCTTTGATTTTTGCGATTTACAGGAATCTCTCTCTTCCAACCTACATACAGACCCAGGTTTTATCAAGTCGTGTGCAACAACTTTCTGACATTCTGACTTGCAGTAGGGAGCAAGTGTATGAATTATGGCTGCATTCCACTTAGAGGAGATCTTGCTCTTGTTCATTCTGATTCACTGTCATGTCTTACTGGGACGTTTAACGGAACTGAGCCAATGTTAATTCCAACTGTTCCTCCTCCGACTACAACAAACCAAAATGTCTTTAAAGGAGGTCTATTTTTCCCAACCAGACAGTGGCATGAGCTCGATTAACACGGGTTGATTTGTTGACCTCCAAGATCAGAAAGCTATAATGTTAAGATCGACAGACTTCTGCTGAATAAATGGACCTGGTAACAGCGAAATTCAAGGTCATTTTTCTCATGAGAGATGTGAACAGGAAACAAGAACCTTCCCTCCAGTTGTCCACGTATCTATCAACACCTATGCATTAGTTTCAGTCGCACAAACTCTTCAGGTATCTCTAAGTAATTTTGGTGGATATTAACAACTAATGTGTTTCCTAACGTGCAGATGGATGAACTCTTACTTCTTAATCTCGTCCTCCACGGCAGTCACTCCATCTTTATGTGGCAGCAGAACCTTGTGAGTGGAGCTGCCGAAGTCGCACAGAACATAGTTCCCCTGGTCGTTCAGCAGGATATTTTCAACCTGGTGCAGGAAGAGACGGAGATTTTAGACTTTTTTTTTTAAAAAAAGAAAAAACACATAGAAACACAACAAAAACTAAGAAAATGCACTAACTAAACCTCATTTACAGATTTAGTTTAAGGCAACGTTGTCTTGACTGAACGACTCGTACAGCGTCTCCTATGGTGGTATGACAGAACCAAAATCCCAGAACTTTTGGATCCACATTTGAAGCCCAAAATGCATCATGAAAATCCACAGTAACAGATGTTTACAACTGAAGACGCAGAGCTGTTATTGGAACTGGAAATGAAAGTAAAAGTCTCTGACATTTCGAATAGAGGTTAACCGATATGGTTATTTAAAAGTTTATTAGCAATCGAGGAAACACTTGACCCATATTTTGAAGCGATGCATGTTTACAGTCAACTTTTAGAACAACACAAGGTCCAGCAGTGTTTCTATACTAAACAATTTCCCGTGTTTCATTAAAAGAGAACTTCGTAGCCAATGAGACAATGCTCTGTGGACTGCAAATTTATTCATTTTATCAACAAACAGTTTACAAATAATGACAACTAAATAAAAGCAGAGTACTGGATCTGATGATCGATCAACCTCTAGTTTCGAAAGTCTCCCAACTGCTGTCTTTTTTTTGTTTGTTTTTAAACAAATATGTTGGTTTGAGGTTTAATATTTTACATGTCTAACCTGCTCAGACATTCACCACGTGTACTCTGCCCTTGTTACTTCACAGAACAAAAAGGTAATCAGTTGCCCAATGGAAAAAAAAAAAAGCCTTCAGAGGCCAAAAAAACAAAATAAAACATTCGAATTGTTTAACATACATTTTAAATAACCAAATACGAGCTTGATCCTAATGGACGATCTGCAGTCTGTACAAATTAGAAAAAAGTCACGACTGAGGCGCATCCTTCCACCAAAATCACCTCAGCTGTGACTCTGAAAATAGTCTGTGAAAGACAGATGAATAAACAAGCCAACCCGGAGCTCGTCGCCAATTACGCCATAACGGGAAAGAACGACAATCGGTGGATGAAGTCGCTTTTTAGAAAGTTGACAAACCTCATCACGACACACATACACACGGCAAAAATCAGTTTTGCAGGTTTGAAGCCACGACTTGTGCTTTAAGGGCAGAAAAGAGAAGAGATAGCACGTCTGTGTCGTGATATGAAACCATTGAAGAGTAAATGCTAACAAAAAAAAAAGGAAAAGATTGAAAACATGAGCGTCTGAGATGAAAACAAGGACATGAGATGTAAAAAAAAAAAAGAAAGCTTTTGTGGGAGACGTGACACAGAAGATAAGAAGATTTTAAATCGTCCGAGGGAAAAACGAGCAAATGAAAGCGACGCCGAGTGTCTCAATCTGTTGACAGCTCAGGGTTAAGGGGCCTTTTTTTTTTTTTGCACTCTCACTTCCCCTGGCGATGCGTGACTGAGCCTCCATGGTCTTTTGTGTCCCTGCGATGTTATGTAAGCCGTGTAGGCTGAACAGATAGATGGTGAACAGAGGACGGGCCTGTGGAGCTGAAGGGACTGCACTGTTTAGAGGCTTGTCCAACTGGACGGAGTACAGCGGCCCACTGATGGGGCACTGAGGAGAATTCAACCGGGGTGGGAAATTACCACCGGCCCTCTAAGCATCAGCAGAATGAGGGCAAACCTGGCTCCTGGCCACCCGGTGAATTGGAAATCCATTGTGAAAATCGAGTTAGCTGAAAGTTAGGAGAGGAACTCTTCAAGACGGAGCATCCACTGGGGCCTCAAAGTTTAACTCTGGTGGAGGGGGAAAGAGGAAAAGGTGGTGGATGAGCAACAAACAAAGGGGGAAGGAGCGGAAATAAGCCGGCAAAGGAAGCGTCGGAGCATAAGAGGAAGTGGAGGAGTTGGCATGAGCGCTGAAGTGAAACCTGCTCTTCTGCTGACCATGCACATTTACATCACTTCAGTTTACAAACATCATCTGACAATATACTGAAGAAAACAAAAGAACGTCAATGTGGAAATCCACAAGTTCCTCGTTTTGATTTAGTGATTGGGAAATCAATTGTTGATTCTCGACAGAACGAAGGGAGTCCTCTTTTTCGGGGGAAAGGTTTCTGTTGACGAGGTTGTGGGATATAGGGGGTTGCACATTTTAAAACCCTTTTTTAACCAAGAATGGGTAGCATTATCAATCATTCAATCGCAGCAAAAATGGCTGCTGCTTAATAGTCTCACCAGATGTATAAGCTTTACACTGGCCGTCCATTCTGGCTTTCTCCTCTCCCTTCGCTATCTACTTGTTACCAATGTCAGAATCCATTTTACTACAAGAAAACAACAACAACAACCTCCCGGCTACCAAACTAGCAGCAGTAAGTCAGCGCCACTTATTTTTTGTTGGATTATCCATTCCAGTGTTATTGTTTGTCTCCCTGCATGCAAATGTTCTAACAAAACTGTTCCCCATCACTATTTTGAGGGAACACCAAGCTGCATCTATCGCCTAGCTCCGCCCACAACGACTGTGACTGGTATAGAGAGATGCTCTGCAGAACAGGCTGGCTAATTGAGACTAGTCACAGGAACTCTGTCTGGCAAACTGTGGCTTGTCTTAAGAATGTGATCTCTGGCCTGAAGTCATTAACCATCACAGAAGTCTTTGTCATGGTGCCGTTTTACGAGCTAAACCCCCACAATGCTCTCTGCTTGCCAACATGACTCTGGTCACTTACAGCATTAAACACGAGCAAGGCTCAGCTAATATCTTAGCTACATGTCCTGACATACATGATGCTCGTCTCCAGCTTCATCAGTTATTATATAATTAATCGGTTACATTATTAACAGCAATTAATTGATCAGCTGATTATCATCAACATCACTTGTAAGCAAGACACTTCTCTTTAATGTTTCAAAGGTACTGATTCTGCTCCTGTTTCCAGACATGCTCAGTGTTAAGAACTGTTAATGCAGGAATTAGATGGCTCCCCGTAATGACCACGTATTAGCTGCCACCTTGCATTTTACAGCATGTTTAGGATTTGACCAGAGGTTACACCTTCAGTCAGCAGCTCTGGGTTTTAATCACATTATAAAAGAGCCATGCTTGATTAGGTTAGTGCTTAAATGATTGGTTATTTCACTAATCAGTCTCTATGAAGAACATTATTCAACAGCGATGAACGGTTTAAGTAATTTATCAACGAGAAAATCTACAAATTCTATTTCCAGCCTCTAAAATAGTGAGGATTTGGTACTATTATTTCTCTAAACTGAACATATAAATACGTGATGGTTTTAATTTGGGGTCATTTTAAGATATTGAAAAAATCTTGTTGGTCATCTTGCTAATTAACAAGTAGATTAACGCCCTCCTCACCTTGAGGTCTCTGTGGATGACGGGCGTCTTGCATTGATGAAGGCGAGCCACCGCCTCGCAGGTGTCGCAGAAGATGTGGAGGACCTCGGCCTCGCTGAAGCCCACGTTTAACCGCTGGTTCATCTGCTTCACCACCTGACCGGCTGCAAGACACAGAAGAAGCTTTACAATTTCATTCTTATTTATTCTGCACAGCTGGAAGAAGGCAGCGATTCAAAATGAAGACAATTCAATTTTCACATTCTACGAAAAGAGCAGAGAAGTAAAATTCTGATCGACTCCCCCTGACTCGAAACATAGATAAATAATGGAGAAGGACAGTCTGGTAAGTTGCTTCACTTCTAATATTTACAATAACATAAGAAAACAAGATTCAAGAGCCAAATGCAATAAGTCACCTATAAATAGAGAAACACCTGCTCTGACAGCCTGACATATAGTATTCTCTCTTTTTTTAACATTTTCTTGAAATGAAAAATATTTTTACAACATTTAAAAATGTCTGTAGAGAATTCCACAGGTTGATGCCAACTACAGAAGTACACATCTGCTTTTAAGGTAGTCTGTGCATACTGATATTCCAAATGAAGGGAAAATAAATCTAATTTTTTACTATTTTCTAGTAGGACTCTGCTTTTTGCTTGCCCCACACATCTACCTAGTGCCTAAAATACAGCAAAAATAGTGCAAGTTTTTATTACACTGCTACCTGACATGTACTTTGCTGTGTTCAAAAGACAAATATTCCAGTTTTTACATGTTCTAGGTGAGATTTCCATGAAAGTTTGTCGTCTGTTATCCCATTCAAACATCTAAGTTCAGACACTCTGAATACAAACTCAACACAGGTTGTCGGTTCAGGCTGGAAAACAAACACCAACATGTTTGGGCTACGTAAAAGCTCATCTGACCTGATTATTCTCAGCAACCGGAGAAATGTTTGCATGTAAACTTGTCTGATGAGGGCAAAACTAGTTAAAACAGCTTCCCAAAAAAAACAAAAACATGCTGAGCCACTGTGATCAATACAGGAGGTCAGACGAAGGACGGAGGCAGCCGAAAGCATTAAGCTATTAGGCATGTTAAAAAAAATATAACGGAAATGTACGTATACCGGCCGCTTTAACTGGAGCAGGGGAATGGTTATAGCGTATGACACACAACTGATTCTCCCCCCCCTGTGTTGCATAAGAGACAAACTGTCCAGCCGAACCAAGACAGCTGGTAAATGTTGGAACTGTATTGAGCCAATGAGCGATGGATAATGGGGTTGTTTTTTTTTTGGTTGCAATTCTCAAAGCGGTGATCGTTCATTATTATTACTACAATATCTGACAGGAAATAAAACATACAAGACAGAACTCTACGACAAAAATTCCTGTACTCTAGTCGGGTTTTTATAGAATTTATCTGTCTCGATTTACCAAAAATAAAACCCAGACACGACAGGTATAAACCATATCTGCAATAAAGTAGAGAACTGCGAGTGTGAAACCCGGTGGTCCTGTCAGAACATGTTTAACAAAGCGAGGCCATACCTTTACAGTACTCCATCAGAATCAGGACCTCCCATACGCTGTCCGACACCGCATTGATTGTTGAGTCCAGGTAGCCGACGATGTTCTTATGGCCCGACAGCTCTTTCTGCAGACGGGATAAAAAAAAATTAAAAAAACATGATCAGGACGGAAATGATCAGAAGCACTGAGCAAGAAGAAAGGAATATGGAACGATGTAACTGTTAGACACCCACAAAGCAGTGTTTGATGTGATGACAAAGGTTTGGTGGATTGGGCAAACACTTCTCAGCTCCTTTCAGTGAGTGCTGATTCATGTTTGGACACGTCTAGTGTTTCTGCTGCGTTTGCACCGCTCGATGCCCAAATTAAAGCAAAGCCTGAAAACCGCAGTTTGAAATAAAGCTCTGCTCAGCTCGTATATGCAACAATTATGAGCTGCATTAATCCTCCGAACCACAAAACCCACTGACTAAAAAATTACACTATTTATCAAAGCCAGAAACTTGAGAACTTATTAGATTTTCAACTTTACGACAGTCGTTAAACTAGTCAAAGTGTGATGAGAAACAAATTTAAACTCATGTTTCATCAAAATTACTTCTTTCTACATTTCTTTTATTTTTTTAATTACCAAAAATAAACCTAAAATGAGATGAGCAATGTTTTCAGTATTAATCATTCGAATCCCAAACTTACGACTGAGTTCAAAAGGCATGTTACTCCCCATTTATCATAGAGAGAAACTGGAATAATTTGTCAGACTTTCAACTTTCAAGAGGCCATTGAACTACTCATCAGCATCTGCTGTTCTGTTGTGAAAACAATCTAGGTCTAAGCTTAAAATCGTGACATTTCATCAGTTTTTATTTAAATATTCACCCAAAACAGACTATTTGCACTAATCAGATTCAGTTAAAACCCAAAAATTATGGCTTCCAGGTTGTGTTTACACATAGCAGATGGGAACAAATTGAGAGTATAAGTAGTAAAGTATCTATAGTGTCCAAAGTCAAAGAAATTCTTCTTGCTTCTTTTCTTTTCTTTTCTTTTTTTTTTTTGTTAAAAGTTATTTTTTGGCCTTTTTGCCTTTATTGGACAGGACACTAGAGAGAGAGACAGGAAAGTGGGGAGAAGAATGAGGGAGGGAGCTGCAGCAAATGGCCATGGGGTGGATTTGAACCCACGACCGCTGCGTCGGGGACTATAGCCCCATTACATGGGTTGCCAGCACAACCAGTTGAGCTATAGCGGCGGCCCTTCTTGCTTCTTTTCTGATATATTGCATTTTGTTATACTACTCGCTCTCCTTCTGGCCATGTTTGTGCTGTTTTCATAGAGGTGCAGGACTTTATAACTTTAAAACTTCTTGGAGTTCAGAGGGTTAAAGAGGCCAGACGAGTTAATCATGTAAGGTTAGTCACAGATGTCACGGTGCATTGCTGGATTTCGCAAACACCGGAATCAAATTAGCTGAAGAAGAATTAACTACATTCAAGACATACAACCCGTAAAGAATAAAAACAATAAAAACCGACTGTCTAGTCCCTGGTAAATATAAACACCTACTGCTTTTACAATCTATGAGCAGTGAAAATCTAGAAACAATATTGACTGCACCCACGTGGAGCTGAGTTCAGACTCGCTGAGCGACTGTGTGTGTGGCAAGAACGTGTTTTCTTGTGTTCTTTGATGTTCTTACACCATGCTGATCTCTTAACTCTGCTAATCTTTCTTAACTTGATTTGTTCTCCGGATTAAAGCATCGTGGTGTGTGTGTGTGTGTTGGCTGTTAAATGCCAGCGTGTAAAGAAGAAGAGGGAGAGCGCTGTGTGTTGTGGAAACCGACACACCTTAGGCAACGTCCCAACAGGCGGGAACTGTGTCAGTGTTTAAGGTCAGCTGTGTGTGGGTGAGAGCTACACATTGTTCCAGATGAGGAGGCAGCGAACTGACTCACAAAGCTGGCTAAACAGCTCAGAGTGAGCCGTCCGCTGACATGCCGGGGTCAAACGTTCAAGACGAGACATCTGCTGCTGCCCAAGTCGCGCTTGTCTGCAGAATAATTGGGAATATTTAGCTTTGAATGACATAAAACACCTTGAGTTACCGCGCCCGTGCCAGCTCTGCGTGATAGATCAAAAGTATTTGTCAATGGACCAGGTGCATTATTACAATGTCACCTGACGCGCAGCCAAAAGCCTTTCGCTCTCCTGCCAGACTGGAAATGCTGGATAGCAGGCCGGGCAGGAAGACGAAAATGAAGCCGTTTATATGCACCTCGCTTTATGAGAGAACGTCTCTTTATGAGGACTCGTGTCCCGTTTGAAACAGGAGTGATGTGCTCAAATTAAACACCTGAAAACGCCCTCGTGTAAGTTTCAGATGGTGAGCACGGCGTACTTCAAATTAACGGAGAGAAATCTGTTTTATAGCCCGGGAAGGATTACTGGGTAGCATCAAGAATTAGTCTGGCCTTGCAACAGAACATCAGAGTATAAATCGTGTGGAGATTAATAAAACGACGAGCTAAGACTTGCTTCACCTCTAAGTGGTGTTTAATTCACAATGCGGGTAAATTTCACGTTGAGTAAAGGTTGATGAGGCACTAGTCTGACTTTCTGCATGTGGATTGTGTGTGCATAAGCTTGTAGTTTTCTCCTCCCCTTCTGCTATCTACATGCGAACAATTTCAAAATCCCTTTAACTACAAGAACAAACTATTTCTGACCAGGGCATGTCTACCACTTTGTTAGAATAAGCTTATATTGACAAGGACAAATCAAAGTCGATAACATAAAGTATACCGTCTTTGTAGTGTTTTCAATTGAATGTGTGTTTTAAAAAAAAGATGGCAAATTATCACATTCTGTTTCATTTACATTTTACACAGCTTTTTTTGGAGTTGAGTTTTCTATTTTAATAGCAGCGCTCGCCTCCCTGCATGCAAATGTTCCACCGAAACCTTCCCCCTCATCGCTGTTTTTAGTGAACATCTGTGCTTGCTGTTCTCGCCCTAAACTCGCTCTGTTTTTCTCACTATAGCAAAATGATAATAGAGGTGCAGGCAGACCATTCTACACAGTGCTGTGCTTGTGCTTATTGATCACAGGTAGCAATAAATCTGAATTTCCTACAGCCTGATTGATGCTAATGCAATTTTAAAAAATAAATAAATAAATAACAACTGAATGTAGTAAGAATACAGAAAATAAAAATTGCTTGCAATAAAAGATAAGCAGGAAGACTTCATCTGCGTTTAAAGATATCATCTCCAGCTACAGAAAACAACAGCGCTCTCACCATGATAGTGATCTCTCTCTTGTAGACGTTCAGGTCCGGGACGTTGTTGACGTACATCCTCTTGAGAGCGCATCGGACGCCGCTGTGCGTACGAGCCAGGAACACCACGGAGAAGCCTCCTGGAGAAACACAACACAAGTTATCAGCTCTATGTCGGCATAGTTAAGTCATATTTTAAATAATGCATGGGGTTAACAGTTATGAGGGTTCACACAGAGGAAAAAACTTCTCACTGCTGAGCCTTGTATATAAAAAAAAGTAGCTCATGTTCCTACAAGATAACATCTGCAAAGACATTTTAAATTTGACATCCACAACACCTGTACATAGTTATTCCAATCATCCATGACAAACTAATTATTCGCTCCAACATCTTATTAAACCAATCTGCTGCTCGGTGGACACCAATGGACGACCGTCGGGATTGTCAAGTGTGAATGTGATATATTTCAAACTGACGCAGTATTTCTTAGTGCTTCGATTCATTGCAGCAAATCTTCTGCTGTGTCACTACGCTCCTGCTGCATCGTGACATCAGTCACTTTTGGCTGCAGTCGTTGGTCAGCTGCATTCAGGATTCAAAGGACACGACGGCTTCACTGTCATGTGCAGGAATTAAAGTTACCAGTGCAATGAAATTTAATTAGTTTGCTGTGTCTCTACCTCGTGTTGTGATATTTACAGAATCCATTCATCTATTCACACGTGGTGAGATAACAAATATGCAAGAACAGTGTAAATAGAGTACAGAGAAAAAGTGTATAAATTAAGCAGCAAAGGCAAGGTCTGCTCATACATACTGAGGTAGACACTACTGAAAATATGAGTGCAAAAAGGGTTGCAGTGTGGAAAAAAGTATGTGCAGTGTTTATGATGCAAAGGATAACGTGCAAAAAATATACAGTCGTCATGATGTTTGTTGGTCCTTCTGAAGACTTTAAGTGCTTAAGTTTTGGAAAATGGTAGCTAGAAATTAGTCTGACTCAGTCTCAAAGATTCCAAAGAATGGGAATACTTAAAATTATTGCCAAAAAAACATACAAATAACATGTACACCCATATGATGAGTTGTAGGAGCTGGACAAAAGCATCTGTGAGATATCATCTGGAAAAATATAGTCTGCACACAAGTACAGATGCTCTCGAGAACTTTTTAAATTACTGCTTTATGGTGACGTTTGGAGCTTAGACTAACCATGAGGTATTGATTTAGTGAAGTTTTTTGGGTGCATCCATCCCAGTGTGTGGATTCTATTTTTCTTTCAAATACACCGTGCAAACTTTCACATCGCAGCAGGGGAGCGCAATGCACAAGCAAGTGAAGGCTGCAAGATGCACCACCAGAAAGTTAGCTTTTTAATAGGTTTTGCGTCAATCATTTGATTCTACAACAAACCTGTAAAATCAAACGATTGACAGGAAACTTTACTTCTGTTTAACAATGCTCAGGAAAATGATTAAGGTGATTTTTCAACAGCGGCTAACTTTCCAGAGCAAGTAGGCTAAGCTCATCTGGCTTGCGCTGGCCTGACTCCAACTGGGTCTAATCCTGGACTAAATTAAGTGATTTGACTTATGAAATGCAACAAGAATGAGACATAAAGCTAAAGCTGCACTTGGTGAATGGATTTTTCTGGTGGTGAGATGATTTTTTAGTTTAGGTGTCAGCAGAGACAAAGCTGTTTAGCGGTAGTGCCAGTAGCTGTTGTCGCTGTCTGTCTGGGTGAATGAACACTGCGATGGGTCGGTCCCTGGTCTCATTAGAGGGGGTTCACTGCGTCACTGAGTGGTGGGCATCAAAGTCCACCGACCGGAGAGGAGAATGAAAGCTCCACAATGGCGCGCTTGTTGCTCCAAAAGTTACCTCAGGACAGCTGAAAAACAGCATGGACTTGGATGTGGACGGGAGGCCAGCTGAAGTGACCAGTCAGCACCGACGGCTTTCATTAAAGAGTCCATCAACACTTGGATTCAAACAAGTCGTGTTGCTGTGAGGACGCTGCGAGATAAAGAACCCGAGCGCGACTAATACCTGCGCGTCCCCCGTAAGGACGGTAAACAGAATAAAGCGGACCTGAGAATCGGGCAACGCAAACATAAGCAAACTGGAGCAGTGTTTGCCCGTGCGCAGTCACAACAGTGAGAGTTACTGTAGCAGACGTTATCAGATTAAATGCCTTTCTGCAGCGCAGGACGGGCAGCTAATGGGACAAAGAACAACCTGCTCTGGCAGAGCCGCAGCTGATAATAAAGCAGCATTCAACAGCGTAAATGAAAAACCGCTGCACACCTCGGACAAAGTCACCGCACACTCCGACTGTGTTCTTATTTGTGTTTTTTGTTGCCTCATTTCAACAACATCTTTGGATAAGCAGCATCAAAAGTCACCCAGATCTTAGATTAGCAATTCCGCAGCAGCTCCAATCACAAGGTAAGGCTTGGCTGCATATAAATAAATGATAAAAACAAGCACAATAAAAGAAGTTCTGCTGATGAGACAGAACAAGCAGAGCTATAAAACATTATGCTGATGCTGCTGAGATGTATAAGATACACAGATGATATCAAAAAGTCATTTGGAAAACAAACAAATACGCGGGGATTATATTGTAAGGCTTGAAAATCTCTATGCAGGAAAAAAAAAGAAAAGAATTATCAATATAAGGCGAATGATGTTTGCCGCATGTATTAGTGGAGCTATGCAGCAGCTGCCATTTCAGCAAGGAGAGAATTTCAAGTGCTGAAACCTGTTTACACCTGCTTGATGCTGCCTCATTGATTAGCCTTGGCCTGGCCTGTGTGCTAAGGTTAGCTCGATGGTCACTCCAAACTGCAACGCCCGCCTCAAATTGATTTCCTGTAACAAGACAGTTGAGTACAAAGCTGCTCAGAGACTCGGGGACGGGGGTGGGAGTGAACTTTTCGAGCAGAAAACTGAGTCATATGACACAGTCTTGTGAGGGAGACGCTTTAAAAACAGCGGGATGCAGTCGCTGGTTGAAGGGTTTCCATGAGACGAAATCATACGAGTGCGCTTTACGACCCTGCTGTTTGAGAATAAAAGCTATTTGCCATCTTGTGCGAATCCCAAGCATTTTTGTGCCGCTTTGACACAAAGACGTAGGATGCTGATGTAGTAAAAAAAAACAAAAAAAAAACACTGAACTTCGAGCTGGAATGGAGGTAAGAAGATGTGGGGGTTGTAAGGACCGGATGACAGATTTTATAAGGCAAAATCCATTTGCTTGGGCAAAGGGCCAAGAGGCTGAAAAGAGCAGGC
Source organism: Stegastes partitus (assembly GCF_000690725.1). Taxonomy (NCBI): domain Eukaryota; kingdom Metazoa; phylum Chordata; class Actinopteri; family Pomacentridae; genus Stegastes; species Stegastes partitus. The sequence goes on along the minus strand of NW_007581381.1, from coordinate 32,015 downwards.
TGTTAAAGCATGCATGGACAAGATACAAAAGAACAGCTAACCTTCGCTGAAAAATGGAACGCTGAACAAACAGTGAGAGCTTCAAATGACTAAATTAACCCCTGGTGAGTTGCTATGCAGACAGTTTTTACTTGACTGGAAGGTGCACAACTCCCACAAGCGATATCAGATAAGCAGCGCTGATTACAAGATTATTCCTGCAACTGCAGCAAACAAATAATCTGCTCATCTCTTGTCCGTGAACCATCTCCAAGGAGCTACAGCCACAAACATCTTGTTTTTGGTTACGGCAGACAACAAAACTCTGAGTCGTGAGAGTCTGGGTCAGCTCACAACAAGTGGTACATGTTGACCACCCATAATAACAGCATCAGCAGCTTTAGATACTTGTAAGGGACACACAAACTGTAGTAAAACTCATTAGGGGTATAACGGTGAATGCATTTTTACTAAATATTTTCAGTAGGGCCCTTCAGTTTGGCGTGCAAGCGCAGTACTCAATTTGAAACCCTTCCCCCTGGTAGTTTATTGCAAACGCAAACCAACCAGAACAGAAAACCCCTCCACTGAAATTTAAATTTGTCTTTTTGGGAACACTACAGTTTCGCAGTTAACTACAACGACGATAGAAAAAGGCAGGTGGATCAGACAAAAGCTGTATGCAGGAATTGTTCAACTGCGATCGAGTACGTAGCTGGTTGGATGTTGAACTCACCCAAATGTGAACGTCAGCGGTGCAAGAAAAAGCTCCTTGTAGCATTTAATTAGCCTCTTGCTAACAATTCAGACCAGGTCAAGGAGTTGACAAAGGATAAGGGTGTTTTTAAAGCAGCTGATACGTGACCAAACTCTGCTGAGAGTAATCGAGTACAGCTACAAAGTTCCCTCTGATCATGGCATCATTTGATGAACAAACACAAGCTAACAATACACAACTTATTTAATGCGTCTGGGTGGACATCTCTGAAGGTGCAGCTCAAGAAGTTAATTTTCTCAAAAGCTGCAGTTAAAGAGATTTGAGAGAATGTTTCTGTCGCGTGCAGTAATGCAACGCTGAAAGCTGCTTCTGTGTATACAAGTGAAATATATGTTATGCAGTTAATTTCTTAAATGTTGCACCTTTTTTGGATTTCTTAGTAAGTTGTAGTTTGTTACAAGTAGGTTGCAATCTGCCACAGTATGTTTAGTAAACTAGTGATTACAATAAGAAAGACAGAAAAAAGAAGTAGTGTAATGTTCTAAATGTTTTGAAAACATACCAAACTGAGATTTTTGTGCACCCCTGAAACTCGTGTAATGTGCATTAGACTTTACAGAACATCTGTACTTCATCTTACTGAATTGTTGACACACCATCTGTCAGCAGAAACTATTCCCCACTACCATAAACTACCAGACTGGACTACCAGCCAGCGTTAGGTCCCTAACATGGAGGTGACTTCTGTAAAGTTAAGAGAAGTTCGCTTCATCCGGACAGTCCTGCTCCATGTCTGTCTGCCGGCCTGCTCCGAGGCCATATGCTCCAGTATCAGGTTCTCACTAAATCACCACCCCGGGGCTTTTGTCGCCTCCCATGACTATGCCAGCCACGGAAGTGCCACGCTATTGAGTGTATTATTCTCCCAAGTGGCTCTGGATGGAATGATTTGTTTTGGAGGGGCTTTGTGCCCAGAATACAAACTTCCTGGACAAACTCCCGAACATCGCAAAAAGGTCCCTCACTGTACAGAAGACAGGCTTCTCTGATAAGAAACTCTTGTTTTTATTTCCTTTGGGTCCTTTAAAAGTATTTACTGACAAGATCCAATAAAGACGATGCTCTGAAGTCAGTTCATGCAGGCGCCTTTTCCCAGCTCCCATTTGTAAAATATATGGATTTGTTTTACTTGACAAAATCGCTTCTCAATTTTGTTTTTATCTTCTGCATTTTTTATCAAATGTCAAAACATTTAGGGAGTTATTTAGCTAAGAAATATGTGCTAGAATTGGCAAACTATTAGTACACAGACCACACCTGAAAGTCAGTCCCTATTGTTTAGGTATTTGTCACAACCACATCCTAAATATTAACTTATTTATGTAAACAAATTTAAAAGGATTTTGTGAATAAAGTATTTTTTGGAGAAAAAAACAAAGGATTCCCCAATTCCAGCCTCAGAACATTTTCTGGAATTCCTTTGCTCCTCTATTGGAGCCGAAGAATTAGTCAATTTCAAATTGATCAACAAATCGGAATGCTGCAATCAGGACATACGTCATGCAGCTCGTTTGATTCAGGGTTTAAACTGACAGTTGTACAAATTCATGCCGTCGTGCCTCCTTAAACGACAGTCACACTTTTAATTGCATCTCATGTGGTAGTACTCCATCGTGTTTTAAATCTATTACACCGTGAAAACTGAACCAATGCTTGACCTGCAGCTCGTGATTCACCGAACTGCAAATAAATCTCAATCACCATATCTAAATTAGACGTTTTGCCCTATTCTCTATGATGGTAACTGGTTAATCAAAGAGGAAAGGAGTCTAAATTATGTGATTCCAGCTTCATAAGGGTGAATTTTTATTTTTTTTCCCCCTCCTCTATGATATTAAACTCAATATTTTTGGGTAGTGGAGAAAACAAGAAACCATTCATCAACGTTTTGCACCATCCAATCAACCAATCAATTCATGGAAGAAACTATCTACAGATTAATAGACAATGGAAATAATCGTTAATTGTAGCCCTGTTCAATACGCAATTCAGATTTGATCAAATGCTACTGAGCATTATTTTCCATTTCTACAAATACAGATTAAAAAAATCCCATTTAATGACTCATTTGCTTGCTATTATCCACTCATCTCTTAATCACACTCCCTAAAACACACTGATTTCTGCCCGACAGATACCTCCGTTACAGGGTTTGCACAGAATCAAAACGTGATTTGATTAAAGTTGTACGCACTGATAATACACAGCTGGTTCAGTGCAGCTAAATGCATTGAGCGTGCCAAAGCCTCGCTGATGGGCATGTCTAACTCCTGGACTCGGTGGCATTAGTCACACCTCTCGATGACTGCATGATTGAGCCTCCCCTCCTGCTCGCCGGAGGACGTGGTCAGCTGTCAGTGGCAGTTGGGAGGAAAACCCCAAATCCATCAGGCCAAGAGCAGAGGAGGGGTTCTGACATTAAAGCCCGGTGCTGAGCGAGGGCTGTAATTACTGGAGAATTTTCCTCGGCCCCGCATCCAGCTCCGGGGACCCTGACATCACTGCAAAAGCCTTGACAAACTGGGACAGTCGCAGGCCGGCCCACATGACAGCCCTGAAAGAGGATCTCGGCAGTCTTTACGAAACAGATACTCGGCATGCCGTGCGATATGGGGAAGAAGGAAAACTTCAGAAGCGACGGAGGAGTGTCTCGGTGCGGGAGGATTAGGATGTGTAGTCGCATACAGAGAACGGAGACGTTTAGAGTTTGTGCTCGGCCGCAGATGTTCTTCCTCTGAAGCATGATGTCATCTGTGATAACAAACCGCTCTCCGGCCGACCATCTCTACGCTCATCTCTCTCCGTCGATTTCACGCAGACTCTCGCTTCTCAACCCACGGCGCTCTGCTTAAGCTGGTGTGACGTCTCAGCTCGCTATAAAGCCACAAACAAAGGAGTGTAGTGAACTTCAAAGCGCTTCCTTCAGCTGTGGATCTACTTTTAAGAGGGGAGAATGCCATTTCTTCGGGAGAGCATTGCGAGCAGGCTGAGGTATTTCCTCCTTGAGGCCCCCCATCCCCTAACATGAACCCACAACACTTCCCCTCAAAGTTTCCACAGTTGTAAAGCTTCAAGATAAGAGCGACTACCTTAAAACAACTTGTGGTCTGCGCTACTTTGAAGAAAGATATCACACCTTTGTTGTGGCTTCTCTCTTATGTGAACAATAAAACTGGAGGAGTCGTAATAATCGAGATGAGAAATCGAGTGAGAAGCAGGAGTTGTGATACTTTCACCTACAAATCTCCGATTGGCCTTCTTCCCCGACTTCCCCTCAAGTGTAATTTCATAAGAATTAAACTTGGAAAGAGATCTCCTTTTGGATAAACTCTCAAAGGAACACAAACACCAGAAAGCTATCCGCTGAACTTACAGGAATACTGCACAATGCTGAAGCAAGACTGACCCTTTGGAGGCTTGTCTTGTATTCAAGAACTTTACAAATATTTAGAAAAAAGGTTGTGATTGACTACAGCTAATTAGCACAACCCTTAGCCATTATCATTCTTCATTTGGAACCCAACATAATCGAAGAAAAAAATTTTATTGTTAAAGATATTTCTTTATTAGGTATTCTAGTTACACAATTATTCCCAATTACTGATTAAAAACAAAACAGAAAAATAGTCACTCTAGACACAAACTCCAGGTTTTGTCCATCTACTTTAAAAAGCTCATATTATGCACATTTCTAGGTTTATAATTTTATTTCTGCGATTCACTAGCATATGTTTACACGCTTTTGTGTACAAAAAAAAAAAAACACATATCCCGACAACTTTGAGAACTGAAATGTAGCTCTAGCAAAAATGGTGGACTGTAAGGAAGTTTCTCATTCTTTGAGGGCTAAACTAGCTGCTAGACAGGCATTTTTCCCCATCAAGTAGTGGCGTAGATAATTAACAAGTGGGGCAGTATTTTCCATGGCAGAGAAAAACGTCTACTTTTTCAGTTTAAAGAACATTACATGCACAAAAATGCAGCTAAATAACCGCCAAAAATGCACAATATGGACTCCAACATGTTGGAAGACAGCCCAATCTAAGCCAAAATAAAAGTTTTCAAGAATAAGCATTCGTCCAAAGAAATGACATTCAAATTTAGTTACAATGAAGCTTTAAAAGAATTGGTATCTGTTAGTTTAAAAGAACCCAAACTTAGATCAGTTCATGCTTCACAAAGTCACTTTATTTCTGGATGAGTCCAAATAAAATTGCTGAATTCTTACTGACAGACCAAACAGGTGTCATTTTTCCAACAGTAAATGTGGAAAATGAGTTTTCCATTAACACACTTCAAGGTCTCTGTCAGTTTTCCATGCTTTGCCAGCTGCTTCTGTTAATTACCAATAATGACTTTTTGATCCCGAGCGCTTTAGCAAATCCCGGGAGATTTGGTATTATACAGACTAATGTGGGAAGGACGTTTGTTCCTTGGTTCTCTGTAGCGCAGTGGCCGGCGAGCCTTACGGTAACTGTGAAACTCGAGTTACCCAGTAATGGGCTGGAAAACGAAAAAGCAGGAATATGTCTGTCACAGATGTTTTAATCTGAGCATCCAGCATCAGTTTGAAAACATCGAGCCCTTGTGACCCACTTCATACTACTGACTCGGCTTAATCTGTTTCTCTTAAGTCTGCAAAAACTTACACTAATGCAACACACAGACGCCTAAAAATAGCCGCACACTTGCTTTTTAGCGAGCAGTTGAGAGATTCTGCACTCTGGGCTTTTTCCCGACAGAACACCACACCACCTTGTCATATTTTCAGCGCCTCGTCTTGCAAACAAATACCGGAAATCCAGTTGTAAAACTTTTCAGCAAGTCAATTTTCTGCATGTTTTTGTATTAAACATATGCAAAGACAACACCTTCTCCTCATTCTCGCTCAAATTTCCCCTTCTAGCCGAGGCAGGTATGTGACGCCATAGCGAAGGAGGTAACCAAGGTCGCTGCAGGTCAGATATTTTTAAACCTGGAGAGGTGAGAGTGGCACTCGGCCAAAGCACAGAGGTGATGGTGGGATGCTGCAAGCAGACTGGACAGAAATGAATGGAAAAGGTGTACTCAGAGGGGGAGAAGCAGCTGAAAACCTCAATCTGGCAAACATCTGGAAGTGTGACTCGGTCGTAACCTGCATGCTGATCGCTTTTCAATGTCACCGGTTTTAGAGGGCGTACACGCTTTACTCAATCGAGTCCTAAAAATGGATCAAGATTGACAAAAAACACAAAACAGTGAGATATTAAAAATGGCTGCCACAAAATGATTCATGACTTTATGATTTATGAAGCTCTGCTGTGCGAAAAATCCTTGAATTAACCTTTCAGGGACGTCTCATAATTCTTCGAACATCCTCTAATCAAACTCTCAAAAGGTCTTAAGCAGGATCTCTGGATTCACTCGCAGCACTTTCCAGGTACATCTGTTTTGTATTCACTGCCACGCCGCTCGCCGTCACAAAGCAGAGGTCACTTTCAGTCGAGTTTTGAGCGTGAAAATATAGGTACAGCCTCTGCCACGGCATTTATCTAACGTGATTAAAGACTGTGAAGCTGTTCGTCCGGAGGTCACAGGGCAGGACACAGTGCTTATTTATTAGAGAGCTTTGCAGATTTAATCAAGTTTTATGGCAATCTGCACCCCCCTGGATAATGTGTTGTGTCCAATATTTCATACCCTTCCCTGTTTGTAATTGAAAAAGGGTGGATCCTGCTGGAAGCAAAATAAATACTCATTATATTCTGGCACCGATACCAAAATTACACTTTCATTATCAATATTTTTACTACAAAAGCAGTCACTAAAACCGTTAAGCTCGAGTAAATTCCATGAAAATCCTGTCATTATTTTTTACAAATTTAGTGCTTGATAAAACATTAGGAGTCAAGGTCAGCCACCAGAACTATTCAGGACTCTTCATCTGCTATCTGGCTGGTAAGTGTTGCAGCACAGGAAATCAAAAAGAGGACAGCAAACTCTCTGAATCATTCTTTGGTCTCGGTGCTGTCAGAGCGATAAAAAAAAAAAAGCCAGTGTCAGTCCAACACATCCATCAAAGCTCACCGGTGACCTCTGAGCTTCAAAACTCACAGAATAAACCTGGATTATGAGGAGCAGGAGAGAGATTAAATGGCGAAGCAGCAGCAAAGGAAGGATTTATTAGAAAACAAAAAAAATCTAAAAGAAGAACTTGAGTCTTTTTAGGATATGGGATAGGTGACAGTGCTGCTTCGTTTAAACAAGGTGCACGCGATGTTTGCCAAGTTCGGACTCTCCATCGAGTCGTGTTTCATGCATGAGGTCAGAGTTTTCTTGCTAAAACATGGCGAACGAACTGCGAGTGCGTTCCAGGAATAAGTTCTTTTTCTTGTGTTACTGCTGTTTCCAAAACAATCGTGCTATTTTAGAGAGCTGAGGGACGCAGCTTTTAATCTGTAGACAGAAAAACACACAAATAGAATGAGAAATACTGTATTGCTTACCGTGCCTCCCATTAAAAGTCCTAGATATGTAAGAAGATAAACATAAGTATACAAATACGTCCGAAAAACTTAAACATAAGTCGAAACAGTAAATGTAAAATGTGCTTTTCTTAGTACGATATACATTTTTTACTTCTACTTTTTAACTTATGTTTGAATTTTCAGCACTAATTTTTCAACTCACCTTCATCTAATCAAATTTCTAAGATTTGAATGGGAGCAACTGTAACATAAGTATTTCTGATTCTGCACACTTTAGATCAGTATTACTATTGTATTTTCATTGATATTTCAGTTCGCAATAGATGTGTAATTGGATGCAAATTGGATGAGAAAAGTGTTTTGTGGTTTTGGAACTTAAGCAAAGACTTTCTGTGAAGTTTTTGGACTAATATTGCTGCTAAAATCTGAAGAAAAAAAAAAGCCTTCACTTCACTCACTGCTTGTGCGTGTCTGTCTATTAATGCGACTGTACGCAGTTCAGATTTAAATGTCGCTGCAGAGATTCCTCGGTCCATGAGATTACCAGAGAAGTGACTAAAGTGGCTCATTCAGACATGAAGCAGACGCGCTAAGATGCAGAGATTAATGGAGAAGGAGTGCTCGTCTGAGAGGGGGCTTTGGAGTTACTGCCTGTCAGCTTTGTTTTAACCACCACAAATCTGACTGACCCATCTTCCCCATAACACACACCTCAGTGGCTTGGTTTGCGCAGTAACCCTTGCCTGGCTAGTGAGAACTGCAAACTGGTTTTCCCTTAGCAAAAACCGACAGCCTGAACTTAAAATCCACTTCCCTTGTTCGGTTTTCACTCTTGCACTTGACTGCAATCGATCTAATTTCAATCCCCGGCTCAGGTGAGCGGCGAAAAGCACTTTAAAAGAAGACAGACGTGAGTGTTTCTGAGAAGCAGTTCCATAAAAGGCGATATGAGGAGGTGCGGCGATGACTCTATGTGTTTTTTTTCATACAGGGCTTACTGGGCTGGAAGCTTCTGGCAGGCAGCTCTCATTTGTCTTACCTCAACAGCAGTGTTTACAACTGAACCGGCAGACACAAGTGAGTGTGCTTTAGAGGGTTTATGAGGATACTGGGAAAGACGGAGAGGTGATGCTGGATGGAAAAGGTATACATGAGGGCAAAAACATGACAACGACAGGGGCGGCTGAGAGAAAAACAAGTTCAATGTCATCATAAAATAGAAAGAAAAACATTTTTGAATCTGATTATTTGTCTTTTGAGTATCTTTCCAAGATGCAATGTACGTTCTGACATTAAACATACCACACTTTGGGAAATCATCTCTGTGTTTCTTATCTTCCCTTGGTGTCATCACAACAACTTGAAAACTGTTGGGACATGGTTTGGGTTACTGCCACGCTCGCAGTTGTAATTTTGTCAATAAGAGGCTGCAATTAAGCGAATGCCAGGATGGGCGGGCGTCGAGTCGAGCTTAGAGTTTCAATTCTTTACCAAATGTGGTCGATTCAGACTCAACAACAAGTCTCGTTGTGTAGGTAAGTTCACAACAGTCTCCACGAAACTGTAGTTAAGCAAAAAAAAAAAAAAAGGGCCAAATGTAGCATAAAACTCATTTGTCTGCTCGGGCCACAAAAGTTGAGCTTGTGCAACATATCGTTAAAACAAATGAGCTCTTCACAAAGTTAAACCACCAAAATTGCCAAGCTTTACCTTCAAGAAACTTTAATGTCCCTGTATGATGATTAAATAAAACCCTACAACTCATCATCAAGATAACATAATAAAAGGTTTTATCCTGCCTTAAAATGGGTTAGATGTAACTCCACACCACTGCCTCCTCGAAAATAGAAATATCACAGAATTGGTTCAGGTCTGAAGTCTGAATCTGTACTTTTGAGATCGTCACTGCTACGCTGCAGTTTCAAGGGAGAAGCCAAGGTACTGAATGCTTACTTTGCTGATTATACATCTTAAAGTATGGGGGAAAAAACCTATACAGACATGCTAGCAAGGTAAAAAAAATAATAATTGTTTTATCATAGGCAATTTTAACAGAAACACTGTCTAGCTATTTGAAAGCACTTTTTCCCAAATCCCTATCTACACATTAAAGTCGTACATATATTAACATATTGTAGGTACTATACACCAATAGATTTAAGCAGAAATATAGTTTGATACTTTGCACTTACTACCTCGATTGTGTTTGTTGCAGTAATCTGTTATTATATTATTATTATATTACTCTTTTTTGTTTGCATGTTTTTTGTCACGCCTCTGTGTTTCTTTCTTATGGTGCTAATACCAAAAGCTGCTAAACTGCCTTTTGTTGCTCTATAACAATGACAATGAAGATCTATTCTAGTTTCAACAGTGAAGGACTCGTGATTCAGTGTGGATTCACACTTTGACTAGTTTGACTCACTGGGTGTAGACTTATACAAGTCTGTCATTTCTGCGTCATGTTTTCACATCTTTCTCCTCCCCTACTGCTATCTGCATGTTACCTTTTTCTGCTTCTGGAAACAACAACAACAACAACCTTTGAGCAGGTACCTGCATGCTGGTAATGACAAGATCTGGATTGTGTAATAAGACAGGTAAGCTTGGGACTTTCGCTAAGTGAAAGATTTTAACGACAATGTTCCACCAAAACAATTCCCCTTTTATTTTTTTTTACATTATTTTGCAGTGAAGCAATCACTGAATGCTGGGTTTAGCAATCACCCAAGTTTAGAAGAAAGAAAGATAAACAAGCCGGAACACCTTTTTTTTTTTTACTTAATGTTGAACAATAATGAGGCGCAGTGAGACCATTCTCCAGCACTGACACGATGCTGTGGAAACAGGTCTAACAATACAAGACTGCACTTTAACAAACACAACAGTGACAGACTTCTTGTGTGTCTCTGATCTGACTTTAAACCCAGAATAACTGTAATATGTGCTTTGTTTCCAAGCTGTTTGCAGCCATATTTCTACACTGACAGCACCAATTTAAAGCAACTTCAAAGTAAAGAATCCCACAGAAGAAGCAATAAAACTAGCATTAAACACACTTGTTGTGATTTTGTACTACCCAAAAAAGTCGTTTTTAACACAAAGACTCAAATCCCAGTCATCAAAACTGAACACTCGGAGCTACACAGCCCCTAGAGAAATGATTTCCCGTCCTTTTTTTATGTGATTATTGGTGCATATCTGTGCAATATATTCAAGATTAAAAAAGCTATTCCTCAGAATGATCTGATGGGGAGGGGGGGGCAGTCCTGCATTAGATATACATTTGTCAGATTTTGTATAGCCTCTGGCAGAGCAGAGTCATATGTTGACAGTGACTTGGTTACATGCTCAGTGCCAGCAATTAAGAATGAGGCAGTCATTCATCACTTTCTGACTCGTCATGCAGCTTACATAAGCCTGCATTCAGCTTCCAACCCCTACTTAGTTTCTTGGAGCAGGTCGGGAAACACGCTGTTTATTTTTGTCACCTGAGCAACGTGTTTACTTTGAAACCTAATATTTAAATAATATCCTCTGGGACTCATAATCCACACAGACATCAACGTGACACATTCACGAGCTGCTAGATGACAACTTCCTACGGAGCGACACTTGAGTGCTGAGGAAACAAACTTAAAGAGTCCACAAGAAGACACAATACTAAACCGGTTGCATCTGTCAGCTCTGTTACACTGGCTTACACTTGAACACTACAGTCTATTGTTCATCACAGCGAGGGACTGGTAATGCAGGGATTAGTGTATTTGCAAACAGCGCATACAATCCTGAAGTACACCCATCCTCATTCGCAGACAAATCTCTGAATCAAGTAATAAGGAGACACTGGTCACCAATTCTCATTTGTGAGCACATCCATAAAAGCTGTCCTCACTGAAGGTCACTACTACAAATTTATACGTAATACGCCATCTGTGTCACCTTATTTCTGCCATTTGTATTCACCAAATGATCTGAAATGTCTACTGTTCTTGAGCGAATGAAACACAAGTGAGCAAAACTGCTCAGAAAGCTGAATCGCTATTCTTAGCATCAATTCTCATCATTCTGGGGCTGGTGATTTTCTTTTGGTGCAGGCTAAACCCCCTTTTGTCCCTGTAGGATGAATCCTGTTTACTGATTTACTGTTCAAATCCACTAAACCGAATCCTAATGATGTGTGCGCATCAAAGACGGAGCGCTTGAAAATCCACAATTTGTCGATACACCGATCAAAGACGCAGCAGCCGCCGAAGGTTGGCCGAAGTCGAACGCTGCAGCGGTGATCCGAATCAATGTCCTTCTGTTCCGCGTCTCCATATGACCCCAGTTCACTCCCACATTTGGCTCGACGCCCTCCACGGATCGGGCGATGGTGATTTGGTAGAAAATAATTCATTTGCGGCTTCACAAAGAGAGGAGGGGTGGCCGTGCAGAGAGGCAGATACAGAAGGCCTCAATGAGCAAGCACAAAGGCAGCGATACTCATCACGGGACCAAGAGCTGCGTCGTACCAGCATTCTTTCTCGGGCGCTAGAATAAGACAACAAAGGGCCACAATGTGCCTATTCATCACCAGTACAGTATGCTAATAACGTAGATGGGATGCATTCTCACCATCCTCCCTTTGGCAGGGAGGGAGGATCAAATAGGTCATTGGAAGAAAAAAAAACAATATTATCAAAAGGAACGCTCTGACCTGCACCGCGATGACTGATGAAGTCCCGTTTAAAATCATAACCAACACTCAGTCCTGCATTTGTTTCAATCAAATTACACTGTTTTGTCTGTGTGTGTGTGTCTGCTTATCAACAAATCAATATGATTTTGGTGTCTGCAAAACGCATTTATCTAACTCGGGGCAGCACAATAATCACATTTTCAGTCACTGATTCAATTATTTGCTGCATCATGACAGTGTAATGACATCGTGTTGTTCAAGCAACAATAAAACAACAAAAAGGTGAGTCATTTAAGTCACTGGTTTAAGCAATATGTATAAATTAGCAATGTGGAACACCCATCACTGCACTGAGCATGAGTCTGACTACTGTTTTCATGAAGTTAGGTGAAAAATAGCATAAAATGTGGAGTAAAGGAGCACTGAAATAACACCTGCTGCTCAGCTGATCAACTGGTTGCAGGAGGAAAACAAATTGAGCATTGCGCTCTGAGGACGCTCCAGCTGCTAGCCGTATTAGCTTAAATTAGCTTTAAATCGACATCAAAAAAGGTGGCATTTACAGCATATTAAATTGTTTGAACCTATTTATTTTAAACTAGACTGAGTCAGAGCAAACCAGTGTGCACCTGCCAACAAAGCAGTTAGCCTGCTGTTTTCAGATTATCTGCTACTGTTGGCTGTTGCGCTGCTGTCTGCAGAGTTCAGGCTCGACTTTTTTGGCGTCAGTTTGAACTAAATGCAGCCACATGGACGACTTCTTCAACACGGCGTCAGTTAGTTTGGAGCTGAATAAATGTTAAATAAGTTAGACCAAGCAGCCTCAATTAGCTTGGGCCTCGTTAGAGTTAAAACACCGGGGTGTTCACGGGTATTCTGTTGCTCCCAAAAATAATTTATTAACCCAGGAAGGCTGCTGATGCATTAACACCGCTTCTGCTACCAACGAAAATGTGGCAAAAACTGACGAACCAACTGACTAGAAGATCTGGAGGCTACAGGCCTAAAAAAAACATGATTTCAGATGCCTTATTACAGAAAATTAGGCTGCATTAAAAATGGTTCCTACAAGTGAAACTGAGATGTCAGAAAAAAAAGAGAGAGTAGAAATGAACCCAACTTTGCCGCAACACACTGAGATATCATCCAGGGAGGAACTGCGATAGCCAATCAATTGTGTGGATAAAATCAGCACCGCGGTAATAACTTTTCTGCATTACAGCGTCTTGCCTCCTGCCAGTGCTGCTTTCTGCGTGAACCACAGAACAGTTAGATAGTTCCCCTCCAGTATCGCTGTGAAAACACCAAATGATTGAATACGGTTTTCCATCACCCTGTCGCAGAAAAATATTGTTATTAATTCCCCGATACTGACTCTGAGCATATCACTGAGCCCTAAGCTGGCTGTTTTTCCACTCAATCTGCACTGTGTCGGACCCAAAAAGGCAGCAGATATCTACGCAGTGTATTTACTTAACATTTGGCTGCAGCTTCCATTTGTTATATTCTCTCTAAGACAGCAAACACTGCTTAAGAACTTCCCCAACAAAGAGCGTATCAAGTGCACTTCACATTCCGCCATGAATCAGCTCTCACCTCATTTGCATAGATAAATGTGTTCTGCAGAATTTCTAGTAGTGCAGAAACAAAAAGGGGGAAAGCACGGCGTCCGCCCAGGTCACGAGTGGCAAAGGGCACGCTGAAAAAGCCACGTGTTTTCGCTGCGAACACAGCAGCTGTTTGCATGGAAACAGTGTTTGCGTTGCTCTTGTTTACATGATCTGTGGCTTGTCGTGGTCAGGGAGCCCCCCGCTACCAAGACTGGAAATCTCACAGAGCCCCATTATGAGCCCAGCTGTAAATGCTTCAAGATTCTGCTGACGGCAAGCAAACAGGGCATATTTGTGTAAAGTCAGCATGCTCAGAAGAAGGAGGGGGGGGGAAAAAAAGGCATTTTGCTTTACGACAGGCACGTGTCATTTAAAATGCACCAACACTCTGAGCTTGTTTTGAAGCCTTTGGTATGAAAAAGATGCAGAAAAGTCTGCAAGTGTGTGATGCTCAGAAGATGGAGGTGACCCTAATCAGATGAGACAGTGATGAATTCTAACCTTGTTGTTAACGTGCTTGTAAAACTGCAAACATAGGAAGTGAAACCACAGAGCCAAGGTCTTCCTGTTAATTATAAAGACGCAGTGACATTTCACCAAGAATTTACCAACACATGCAAACAACGGCGCTGTTTGGCTCGCACCTACAGCGGGAGGCAGGTACATGGGCCTGGTGAATAAATAACGGTGACATAAGGGCTATTATGCAAGTTAAGATGATAACACGACGTGTTCCAGAGGCGGTTATCTGGTAAATGCTCAGCGGCTGGCTCAGGAAACAGCTTAATGAAGTATTCTGTCTGCAGGTACGGTGCAGGGACAGTTTGTTTGGCTCCCTAAGCGGCAAATTTGCAAAAAAGCACGTTAAATAAATCAAACAGAGGAGCTCGAAAACATCGGCTTTGATTCCTCTGGATTACAACAGAATACAAAAACAAATCCCGGATTAAAATCCAATTTAAAAAGGTCAGTCAAATAACATGTATCCTCGGTTTCTCAGGTGCACAAAGCTATTTCTGCAGCACTACAAAGGGTTTATTGTCGGATGATTGTATTAGACCGCATCAGCAAACTGAAAAAAAAAAAAAAGAGTGTATTAAACTTTATCAAATTCATTTCTACGCATTTCCGAAGGCACCCGGCACGATAAGAGTTGGAGGAGAAAGGGTGACATGCCAACAGATGCATCCTGTTCCTACGTTCTCTTGAAGAAACCATCAGACGGAGCTCAAGAGAAACCACAGAGGCTTAAGGGGAGAGGAGGGAAATGACTGTGTTCCTCCTCAGCGAACGAACCATCCAGCAGATATGTCACCGGAAAAAAAAAAAAAAAAAACAGAGAGAGGAGTCCAATTTGACGTTTAAATAAAGATACCTGATCGTTCCAAATTCATCTGGTCCTCCTTTTCCTGCAAACTAAATCTGAGTGTTTGGCTTTAAGGGGTTCTCGTGCTTTTCATTAAACTGGCACAGCTGCTGGATCAGCGTTGAATAAGGAAGAGGGAGATGAGCCACTCAAAAACATCACATGACGCATTCAGCACTAAGACAAGTGACCCGCAGTCGGCCTGATCAAAACCTGTGCACGCTGATGAACGCAATTTGCTTTATCTGGCAAAGATTAAGAGTTGTTGTGGTTCCTGCTTCATGTGATTTTGTCCAAACTTTCTGAGGATGACGACTGGCTGCTACTACAACAGCACCGGTTTCACTTCACACATAAAGCCTGGCGTTATGGCAGAGTCAGCAGTCGATTCAGATTTCGTTTTCACTTCTAACAAACCACTCTGCGATGTGCGCTGTAATGTTTATCCACGCTGCTGCTGACTGGGCACCCGTGTTTGAGTGTCACTGAGTCATTAGAACAGAGCTGCAGAAAGTAATTGTCAACTATTAAATTTACCAGGAACTATTCTGAAGTTCAATTAACTGGTTTGAGCAATTGTTTAGGAATGAAAAGGTCTAAATTTGCTGATTCAGGCTTGTTAAACTGGTTTATTCTCTGTTTTTTTCCTCTTCTTTGACAGCAAGCTGATTACTTTTTGTCTACACATTTGAGGACGTCAACTCTGGAAAACACTCATCAGCATTTTACACTTTTTGGACATTTTACAGGCCAGACATTGAGTCAGTTAATCAAGAAAATAGTCAACAGATTGACACTGAAAATAATCATCTGTTGTGATTCTAAAAGAGAAATAGAAGTCGGGATGAAAACTGTAAATTGTTTTCTGAACCAATAATCGACAGTGTTGTCAATGAATAATTGATTAATCATGAAGGATTGGAGACATTTTCAAAATACTGGTGGAGCTGCTACCTGCAGACATTTGCTGCAGAAGCAGGTTAAATCTTTTATACATCGTTATTGAACTGCTGTCCAGAAAGCCATGAAATGTCACAGAAGTCTTTGTCATGGTGCCCGTTGTTACTTTAACTCCCACAATGCTCTCTGCCTGCCAACGTGGAACTGGCCGTGGTTTGAGCAATCGCTTCCTCAGCTCTTCAACAGCAAGACACAAATATGACAGATAACGGAATAAGGCTGTAACGATTAGTCGACAACGTCGACAATATAAATTCATTGACGCAAAACTTCATTGTCGATACGTGGCGTTATAAACGTCCTGTAAGGGCTTTGATAGTAAAACACTGCACCGGGCATGTTAACACCGTCCTTACCAACCATAGCTTTCCAGACAGTATGAGAAGTCCCAACACTACGCAAATGACTGCAACGCACCACAACAAATGCTGGGGGCAGTACTGTCACTATTTGCAGCGTCTGTGTTCTCAACCAGCGAAGAACAACTCAAGACCGATGGCGACACAAGCTGAGCAGGGTCAGAGTCGAGTCAAGACGAGGCCTTTCTTCCCAAAGTTTGGCAATACTTCAAGTTAAAGTGTCACATCAGGTGAAACGTGCAGTCTGCCACGCAGAGTTGGCGCAACACGGCAGCATAACAGTCCTGCATGAGCATCTGAAAAGAAAGCACCCTGGAGTCATGGCTCCCAGCATTCCGGATGGTAAATTAGCATTACTGTGTGTATTTTTGTTTACTTTGCGAGAAACAGGCTACGTAGTTCAGGATGACATTAATCATTTTGAGGCCATTTCATTAAAATTAACATGTTTAGTGCAATAGAACACAGAATTACAGAAGTGTACAGTTTCTCTGACAGTGCTAACAGTAACTGCAACCATTTTTAGGACCACAAAGACACAAAACAAGAAGCCTACTGCTTCGGCAAACGTAATCATTTATTAAGACGACAGCAGCACACGCTAGCATCATTAAAAATGTAGCGTGTCTCAGGCGGGTGGCTTAAACACGGTTCCAGTTAATCCCAAAGTATCTGACTTTTCCCCTAACTTAGCCTGCCTAGCCCAGGTTTTAGCTCTGTGGGTTGAAGCATCAGACTAGGCCTATATACTGTTTGGTAACTGGAAATCAGGGTGACATTTATGGGATGGGGTAAAACTTGCACTGGAGCCTGTAAAAAGAGCTGCGTCAACAGGAAGCCCAGATGGTGGGCGTGACAGAAATAATTGAAAAAATAATGGACAGATTAGTCGACTACTAAAATAATCGTTAGCAGCCCTAATGTGGAATACATTTTCTGACCTGCATGTTCTTCATCTTCTGCCTTATCAGCTCGTATATTTTTAATCAGTGAAATTATAAAAGAGACAATAAATCGATCAGCCATTAACAAGCCTACTCCAAAGTTTAAATACATACTGCTAATAAGCATGCCAGTTACTTCTCTGAGCAACAATTACAAATAATTTCAACATTTAACCCAACATTTTTACCAAGATTTTTAGCAGCCAGGCAGATATTAAAGTACAATGATGCCTCCCTAAAACTTCAGCTAAGGTCAATTCATGCTTTCTGCATCTTTGGTGGCTCACTGATGCAGTCTTATCAAAAACACACACACACCAAAAAAAAAACACATGGCATTCCCATGGTTGGTTCTAAAAGGCTGCAATTGTGTTGTTTTTTTTTTTACAGGATATAAAAGCTCATTACTGATCAGGCTGCAGCACAGAGTGAGTTATTATTCCTGCCGTGAGCCAAATGCTATAGAACAGCCGGCTGCTGGAGTTTGTTGTTGTCCCAAACACAGTGAGTGGACATAGTAAAGGGTTTTTTTTTTTGAGAATTTGGAGCCTCCTGCTGTGTTTGGGTGCCACTGATTGGACCAGCAGACACAACTTTGATTGCAACTCTCAGAAAGATTAATGAAAAAGGTGTGGAGTATCTCAAGAGCCAAAATGAGCATTTGTTTTGTCGGCAAACTTGCAGAGCATACGGTCTGCGCAACCACAAAATTTAGGCTGAAGGTGAGCGTCCACAGGGGACCAACTTGGACAGGTGATGAAATTCATGTCACACGAACCATTTGCAGAAACACAAAGCTTGAAGCATCCTGAAGCAGTCATTGGTTGGCGGTTGAAGGTCCAGTGTTGCCCAATACGCAGCACGTGGAATCAGCACGGACACCGTTAAGGACACAGTCATGACAATGTAAAGAGCTATATTTATATAAAACCATTCGAGGCTGCTAATGTTAAGTTTATTTATGTCCTAAATGCCAATGGAGAGGCTGTGGGGTGGAAACGACTCGTTGATTTACTGTAATGCTGCAGCTTGGCATTGCAGTTTCACTGTCAGTCACTGTTAAGTTCTTACTTCAGCACTGGACTTCTCTAAATTTACTTCTATTAGAGTACAAATCCTTGGTCACACTGAATTAACTTGCTTGCGCGCTGCAAAAACCACACGTTTAAGCAGCAAATAAATCTATTCTATTATTTCTAAGTAAATCTTAAAATAACAGTTTACTCAAGCAGATTTTAGACCTTTATGGAGCTCACTGTACTAGAAATGTGCTTGTACACAGATGTCAGTTCAGCAGCAGCACTTCTGCTCTTTTCCTTTTTTTTTTGTCATAGCATTCTTTCCACCTTACTGAGGAGCAATATTCTGCTTTCACATTTCCTCCACATCTGAACGCAGCAGACTCTGCGAGTGAAACGAAACGCGCCCGTGCTGTTGTATGATTAACTGTGCAGCCCTGACGCCCCACTCTTACCTTGGGACAGATTGATGAGCAAAGGTCACGATGCAACCTTGTGCCGCTGCTAGCGCTATCCGGCCACAGCCACTTCACATGATTACTTGACGACACGGACTCGTGACTGCTCGCAGGAAGGGCTGCGTTCTGCTTTTTGTTTTGTTTTTATTTGGGCGAGTTGAGATCAGGTTTACAGCCTGACATTACAGCATGTTTACAGTGTTACCTGAAGAGACACGCCTGTCACGTTTGAAGGGTTCAGTTAACGCTCAGCATTTACAGCGACTTACAAAGAATGATTATGTGTTCAGTAATCACATTAGTAAGCACGCAAAGTGTGTCTGATAAGAACAAGCAATAACGTTGCTTCATTTCTTTCAATTAAAGTTAGCTGGGAGCAGCTGCGACGTTACGTTTCCTTATAATAATTTGAAATCTTTCAGGTTTGCATTACTCAAGCTGACACTGACTAAATAAATCCACGAGTTTGAGTAGTCAAGTAGTTGATTTATGCAAAAAAATTGAGTCAAACTGCTGAAGAGGCAACTTTAAAATGTAGTGCTTGTTACAACCAAAAGCATAAAGTATTTGTAGTTTTCTTTTAGACATTTTTTAGTCACAAAAAGCCTTTAAAAAAAAATTGACCGCCTCCTACTTCCCTAGAAAGTCCAACAACCAATTAGTGGTCATATTGGCTGGGTTGGTCAATAAATCAAAGTATGTGTCCAATTAACACACTGATAAGCACCGAGCCAATTGTGAAACAAACAGCTGTTTCACAAAAACACGTCTGTTTTTTTCGCACTTCCTCATTTTCTGCCCGTGTGACGGAGGACATTTCTGAACACAACTAGTCTGTCCACATCCCATAGAGCTGGTAGTGAGCAGACAGGCACAGCTATTGCACAAGTCACTCTTTATGTCTTTATCCAGGGAGGCCTGTTGTTTCTTATTCTAATGTTGCAATCCAATTACGTGAGTACACGTTAACATAAAACTCCAGTGTCTCCAAATCAGCCACTGGAGGAACAACTTGCAAAACTTTAAAAGCAATAAAGTGACGCTTAGACTTTTTGGGAAAACCTCCATTTGTGGTTTGTTTTGGAATACTTCTTTGTGATGTTTTATATTTCAAAATGTCAATATTCACTGTGTAGTAAACTTAAGAGCGCCACCGCTCTGATGAGATACCATCAAATGTGTGACTTTTTGCACAAGGAGGTTGGCATGAATTCATGAAACCACTGACATGACGGTTAAAACACTGACACAGATGCAGATTGCATAACCTACATCCCAAACTGCAGCCTTTGCAATTCAAAGAATGACACTGTTTTGACTTGAAATCAACAAATTGGCAGCAACTAATGATTATTTTAATTGGCGACCAATCTGTTGATCATTTTTGGTCTATGAAAAGTCTGAAAATGGGGATAAATGTCCATCAGAGCTTAAGCTTGTGTCTTGTTTTGTCCACAATCCAAAAAAGTTGACAATCACAAAAGAATAAAGAAATGAGCAAATGTTCACATTTAAGGAGTTGAATCAAGGAGTGTTGACTTTTTTTTTTTTAGAGAAACTTGTTGACAACAACTCTCTAGTTCTCCTGTAAAGAGAGCAAAACCCTTTATACTCCCAAACAAACCCTCACGGGACAAAAGCAAACTGTCAAAGAACTTGATTTTCAACGGCTGGATCTTTACAATGTTGTATGTTGACACAGGAGGATTGGACCGTTGATACCCTGGAGGCCAACAAACCCCCTCAGTGGAGCAGCTGAAGCAGGATGTAAACCACAGCTGTATGGGGGGAAAAGTCTTAATTCAAGCCAGGAGTCAAGTCCCTGGTGTCCCAGTTTGAGTACCAGCACAGGATGGATGAGGAGGGCGACCCATCTCAAAAAAACACCCCTTTCTTGTGCAGATGTTTAAGGGGAAAATCTGAGCTTTTAAACCAATTACCAACCCAGCTGGAGTTCGTGCTGCCTGGAGGGTGTGTCCCCAGAAAACATCATGATGTGAGATTAATGTGGGGGAAAAAAAGGTTTAATCTACATACCTTCTGCAATCAGCTCCTCCACGGTGACTTGATACCGGCCGACCGCGAACACTTTCCCGAAGTAGCTGCTGACTCCGGAGCTGGATCCGGACCCGGACGCCCCTCCGAGTCCGCCGCTCTCGGACTTTGGCATTCTGGAAAACTTCTTCATCCTCTCGCTTCCTCCGTCAGGCCACCAAACGCGATCCCAAATCGGGTGGCGAATCGATCCACCACGCAGTCCAGTTTTAAACTCGGCTAGTGTCCGACGTCCCCTATCTACTTATCTGGGGTCTTTTCTCCTCCTGCATACTCCGCGTCGGGTTCTTCTGGAGGGACGACTCGCTGTCGGACGATACGACATTAAAAAGTTAATACACAGGCGTCATGGCGGGATGATATGATAAAACCGCGTCCCGAATTTCGTTTTGTAAAAAAAAACAAAAAACAAAAAAAAATAACTGGTTCGTTAGCTAATGTGACACATCACGCTAACTGGTTCTTGCTAGCATGCGTGGACTCAGTCAGGGCACCGACAATGAAAAAGGAAGACGAGCACAACAATGCAGCCGCCGACAACAACCTCCTCCGGGGATATGAACAGCCCAACGGTGCTCTGAAAGCAGCCCCCTCGCCGCGATGCTAGCGGGACGTTAGCTTCACACGCCGCGACTTGCTCACTTCACTCGGGCGCTGCGGCTAGTTAGCCCGCTAGCTGCTGGTGTGGCTAGCTAGCTAGCTAGCGTCAACGGTTCCTCCGCGAGACGAGCCGCCCCGAGCGCAGGCGGGCTGACACAGCCGTGATTGGAGCAGCTTATCGGAAAGCCCCCGGCGGAGTGGTTTCGTCCCGTTTGGTCGGCGTTACCTCCGGTCTCCTCGGTGTCATCTCCGCGGAGCTCCGCTAGCGTTAAACTTCTCGTGACTCCCAAACGGCAGGCTTCAAAATAAGTGGGTGGTTTGTTATTTACCCGATAATGAGAGTGACAACCTAACCTGACGAGGCCCCGCCCACTCCCTGTGTTCTGACTGGTGGAGGCAGATAAATATGGAAGTCCGGTGGTGCCTAAAGGAGCAGAACATGAATGAATGAAGTGAGGCTTGATGTAAATAAAAACAATGCAAGGTCAGGTAAAAGCATGACAAAGACGTTAGAATTTTCAGTTACAAAAATTTGACTTTTCTTAATTATTTCATCATATTGACTTGTAATATCAAAAAAAGGATCTCAGAATTTCATTATATGGTAAATGGTAAATGGTCTGCACTTCTATAGCACCTTTCTGACTTGGTGGTACTCAAAGTGCTTTGCATGTGTTTCTCATTCACACACATTGATACACCAAAGCCTGCATTAGAAGCAGCTTTAGTAGGTTTAGATTCTTATTAAATCTGTTAGCTAGAATTTCATTTGCTCATTTCTTTTATTTTTGAAAACAAACTCAAGGCCTACCTTTTCCATCAGGCTTTTGATTTAACTAATTTTATTTACAGATTTCTCTATTGATGTTTTACTTTATTTATTTAATTTATCATTTGTTATTCTATGTTAAATAATCTTTGGTACCTATTTCTATCTTTATCTTTCTCTATTTCGGTAACATGTTTAATTTGATTTTATTTATTTACCTATCTTATGTTATCTTATCTGGTGTTCCCTCATTGCACCTGTTAAATGGGATTGCATTTCCTTAGTTTCTCATATCTGTGTTTTAGAGTCCTTTATCTCTAACATAACGACATTGTTTTATTGCATTTTTATGTTTGTATAGCGCTTTGTGTTGCATTGTATTTGTATGAAAAGTGCTATATAAATAAAGTCTGACTGATTATTATGCAATTTATTTCAATTTTATCTATATAGCACCAATTCACAACATATGTTATCTCGTAGCACTTCACACAGTAAGGAGAAGACCTTACACATTTTAAACAAGGATCTCGAAAATCTAAAGTTTCCTTTGGCTTCCCTTTGGGTGAGCACTCTGGGACAGTGGGAAAAACCCAACTAGTCGGTTAGCAGGTATGTTGAGCCTGAAGTCACAGTTATCAGGATCTTAAAGGTGGCTCTCTTTTGACCTGCTAGATCACCATGGTCACTGATTCTGTGGAGCTATCCTGGTCAGCAGGTTACATTCAGAGCTGGAAGAAGTGTCTCCCTTTGACCAAATCATTTAGTGATGATTCTCTATGAACGATACAGATTCTCAGCTGGAGGAATGTGTTTCATCTGCAACCTGTTCATTTGTATGTTACTAAAACCACTGAATGATGTCATGCAGTTACAGTTTCCCACACTGTATGCATCTCGTTGCCATGGGAACCCAACATGTATTTAGTTGGTGATGCAGAAATCACATAAATATGTTTTTATGTTTAATCTGTTTACACTGCAGCTGATAGAAGACCGATTATTCTACTGGTATTTATTACAGAGAATATTAAATCATTAACATTAATTTCACTTCGATTTGGCCAAACATTAAAGTGATATCCTGCATGATGGGACAGTGTCAGATTCTAAATGCACTTTAATACAATATCACGCTTAAATATTGGAAGTTTAAAGTTTGACAGCTTGAATGTGCGGCTGTCAGTTAGAAAAAAGCAGCTGCAAATACATCAACACACGTTTAACAGTTTTCTACCAACATTCCTTTTTAACCGTCATACATTTTTATATTCAAATTGATGTTTTTTGTTGGACTTTTCTCTATGATATTACAGCATAAGTTCTTCATGTTTACTCTGTGAAGTTCCCTGAGATGATTTATTATGTGAACTGGCACTAAATGAATAAAACACATCATGCGCATATGATGTCGTCATGCACATTGTATAACAATATGGTGGGATATTTGTCACATTTTAAAAAAAATTTTAAACTTACTTATTCAACATTAAGAAACAGGCTTTAAAATTTCTGACTTACAATCTTTTTTTGATTTTTTTTTAATGCTGAACTTTAATCTACATTTCCTTTTCTTGGTAGGAATGGGCTTCCATAGAAGCGCCCAGACAATACTCATCTATGACTGGGCGGCATGAGTGACAGACTGAGCAGTTTGGTTGAGGAAGGAGAACACAAAATAGGCTGGAAAGAATGCAGTGCATGGAGAAATAAACAAACCTCAGGCTGCACTGAAGTAATCTGTTATCCTCATCCATTTTCATCACCCTGTTCATTATTGAAAACCCCAGTCCCACCAGCTCAGATCCTCATCTGTGTCTTTGTTCCTCCCTATGTAAAATATTTCTGGTGTTGTTGTTTTTTTGAGGGATGTTACTTCCTCAATATGTGTAAATTGATCCTTTTGCACTCGTTGATAATCATCCGCTGTGGAGAAAAAAACAATGCAATTTTTCACGAGGCACTGCCGACGAGGAAGTGGTGCGACAGCTGCCTCTGTCTTTGTGAACAAAGGCTGCTGTGCACACTGGACTTTTCACCACATAACTCCACAAGACTTTCATTCCTTCACGGTGTAACTCGTGCTACATCGCTCCAGGTCCCCTTTATTGTCGGCACATCAGTTGCCAGAGGATAGAAAACGCCTACTTCTGTGGATAAGTGGTCACAATTACCATATTCAGGTCAGCGGTTAGAGGGGGAGCACATGGCTGAGATGAGGATTACATAAGAGATAAGGAGGAGCAGAGGGGGATCACATGACTGCATAAACCCCCATGTCTGGACACATCCTGTTTCTGCAGGGGGGAATCTTTCCTCTCTGACACACTTATTGTTGTCTGGCTGTCGGTGAGGTGTTTGCTGCCACCTGTTGGTGTTTGAATACGCAGAAACATGCAGATTCACCATCATTCAGTCCAACCACTCAATCAGCCTCAACCGGGTTCCTGAGCTGACCTCTGACCTCCTGAACATTTAGGACGCAAGCAAGACTTCCTTAAAAAGCGAATTGCAGGTTGGTGACGACAGTAAACTAATTAATTAATTAATTAATTAATTAATTAAAACTTTTGAAAAATTACACCTACATATGCACAACAATGACATTTAACAGACATTTACGTCGTGTTCAAGGAACAAAACTCAGTCATGACATCAAAAGAGGGAGAGCAGCCAAGCTAGGTCCAGTTTAACAATAAGAAGTATGGATCCTAACTTTAGTTTTGACCCTGCAGAAGTCAAACACATGCATTTACAGTGAAAACCAGAAGTTTACATACAACGCATAAAAAGACATAAAAACTTTTCATTTTTTCTCACCATCTGACATTAAATTAGATTAAACTTTTCCTGTTTGAGGTCAGTTAGGATCACCAACATTATTTCTATTTGAGAATAGTGAGAGAGATTTTTTTTTTTTATCACTCCATCACTCCATCTCCATTTTTTATCACTTTTATCACTTCTCCAAAGTCAGAAGTTTACATCCACTAAGATCCTTCAAACTATTAGGTAAAGCCCAGATGATGATGTCATGACTTTGGAAGGTTTTAATAGGTTAATTGACAACATTTGAGTTAATTGGAGACACACCAGTGGATGTATTTTCAGGTACACCTCAAACACACTGCTTCCTTTTGTGACAACATAGAAAATCTAAAGAAACCAGCCAAGATATCAGGAAGAGAATTGTGGACCTCCACAAGTCTGGTTCATCCTTGGGTACAATGTCCAGTCAGAGTCCTGGTAGGAGAGTGTCATTATCCACAAATCTCTGACTGATCTGTGATCATTACTTCTGCTGGCGCCAGAACTGAAACTGAAGCAACCGTGTGGACCGAACCAGCTGTAAAACATCATTGCATCTCCAGGAACATGAGCCTCCCGTCTCAAATGAGCATTGCACATCAATGTGTTTGTCCAAAAAAACTTTGAAATGCAAAATATTTAGCAAAAACCCAACTTTCTGCATCGTAGCTGCTCAGACTCACTGCACTGAGGCAGAGACGACTCCTTAGTGTGACCTAATGACCATTTTTAAGAGTTCTGTTCACGTTTTCTTTAGAATTTCTGCCTTTGAAATCATGCGTTAACTTTTCAACAATCATTAACAAGAAATATTAGATAGAAATTTTGTTTAAAAAAAAAACGTAACCTGCAACTTGCTTTTTACTCAATTCATCCAAACAATTCAGAGCTAACGAAACCACCAAAAAAATTTTTCCACAATCAGCAACCAAACGTCTGCCAAAGTTGGAACAGTTTCACAGAATAGATTTCTGTATTTGTGTGTTTTTGGACGGAGACTTCTCACTGGTAAGGAGCAGGCATGACTCAGTTGGAAAAAAGTCCCACCCTGAAACTTTCTCAAAGAAGCGGAAGAGTTTTTGGACTTTTAAACCTTCAGATTACAGCGTTGTGTTGTCGCTGTAGCAGTGAAACTCCGGTTTTCAGGAGTTTCATTGATGCTGATGATGATGATCAAAGAGTCTCAAACTGAGCTCAAATAAACCAAATAAAGATCAAGTTTGCTGGACCTTGAATGAAAGTTTGTCTTGGACTTGCAAACTATTTACTATTTGGTTTGGTTCCAAACATAATTCCCACTACAAACACTATAATCAGCGCGTGATGAAGGGTCACGAATGCACTATAAGTGGGTCTATTTTAAGGGTTTCAAAGCAAAAGAACTGGCAACCACTGGCTCATAATGTTCAGGCAAGTATTCAACAAAGCTCGTTTTAAATCTAGAGATGCCAAATTTACCAAACATACAAAGTGTGTTTAAAGGAATTCTGTGAAAAATGTTGTACAAAACGAGTAGATTTGATGAAATGGTGCAGCCATAAAATATGGAGAGAGCTGGAACAAGCTGATATGGAATATATTTCAACATCGCAAGACAGTGGACTAATACAACGTGTCCATATCAAAGCAAATTAATAAGAAACTGTATGTTAAAGCATCACAGTTTTTGCAGAAGCCATTGAAAAATTCTACCAAAGATCCTTTGATTTCCCATCAAACACAACAGATGCATGTTTGAGTGAAATAATGCACAAAACATTGATGTACATTTAAACATTAGCTCAACGCAACTTCTTGGACAATTAAATAAAGTATAGGTGGCATTTTTGCATAAAACAGAAACGCTTTTTCTGAATTTAAAAGTTTAAAAAAAATACTCTGGGAGGTCAGCAGAAACCAGTCTAGCATGCTGTCGCTGCTTCTGAATGGCAGTCCAGGTTATGAACGGAGACTCTTCGCGTGGGGGGAACGTAATCGGGGAAATTCGCAGACGAGCGTACATTTCTTGGCCTCGTGTCAGGCGAGGATAAAAGCTCTGCTCTTGAGTTCTGGTCTGCTACGTTTTACACTTGGCATCACGCACCAGTTTGGAGTCTGGAAGCGCAGTGACTTGGCCTACATTTCTCAGTTTTCCCCCCGCGAGTTCGATTTCCTTCGCTGCAGCGTCTCAGCGTCACACATTAGAGGCTTCACGCTGCCTGATGCCGTGAACTACAGTCACGTCTCACACTAGACTTCACCAGCAGGATAATGGTGACGGAGTATAAGTTTGGAGATGAAAAAAATGGTCCAGATAAACTGGTTTTTGAAAAATATAAAGGCACTTAAACACAAGATAAACTAAATGATTATCTAAAGCAATTAAACCAAAGAAAATCCCCAAAAAGCACAAAAGACAAATCCGATGAACACATGGAAGAAGAAGTCAGGATGGAAAACAGGAAGTATGTGAACAGGAAGTCAACAAACCAATGGAAAGCAGGTTATCCCAGAGACAGAAACGAATAATCAGCAAAAGAGGCAGGACGACATAACCACAGAGAACCGATGAGATGTAGGTGACACATGAGAAACAGGGGCAACTAATGAAGGCAATCGAAAAAGGAGAGAAAACGGACAAAGGGAGGAAGCAAAAACACAAGTGATACACAAAGAAAAGAAGATGTCAAAGTAAAACAGGAACTAACCGCCTGCTTCAGGAACCTTGTGATTGATGTTGATAAAAATATGGGCGTAAATAAAATGTCAGACAGATGCGTCCGAGAAAATGTCAAATTCAAGGCTCCATTTGTTTTTGGGTGCTAGCTATGTCTTTACAGCCTTATACGTACACAGCTAGTGTTACCTGTTGACCGTGTGTGATTTAGAAATTACCCCCACGTCTGGGTTTCATGTGGCGTTTGAAGTAAAGTCTGCTTTGTTCCAAACTTTACTTGCCTTATCCACAAATACGATATGAACAAGCTGCCAGACAATAACAGCTGAAAGACGACTAAATATTCTTTACTGCCGTGCATGTTGAGATTTGTCTCCTCTGATGGATTCATGCAGTGTTGGGTGATGAGATTCCTGAATTTGCGCCCAAAATTCTGCCCAAACTTTGATTTAAAATCACCAAAACAGCCTCAAACAAAGAAAAAAAAAACACCCCCAGATTACTTAAATACCCATTTGCATGCAACTAATATCATGACAGGACCTGGGCAATATAATAAAAACAGAATAATAAAATAAATAGTGTCTTTTTTTCATACTTCTAGCTTCTCATTTAGCATCTGGTTTGACTATTTATTGTTAGCTTTGCATGACACAGACATTAAACGACATTAGGATCACAAACCATCTCCACGATTATTACAAATTCCTAGAGATCCCCAGTTAATGCTCGTCCACTGCAAATGGGACTTTAAATGCATTGAATTGTCCCTTTAATCCCTTTCAGCATTGTTTGTTCTGTCTCTGAGCGCTTTAATAAACCAGGATGGAACCGTCCCACTGTCCTCTATTTAATAGGACAAGGTCACCGACTATTCAGGCCAAAAAATAAAAAATAAAATCACACATTAATGACTTACAAACATTTTTATTAGCACGAATAATGGCTTCTTCTTCTTTTTTTTTTTTTTACCAAGGGAAAGCATTGGATTAATGAGGTCGCTGCTTTTTTGTCCGCGATATAAAAACTGTGAACGGTGAAAATGGGTTGTTGTCGAGCAGAAACCAAAACACCTCTGTAAAGGGATGTTATGAGAAGAGTGGGTCGTATTAAAGTAGGTCACTAAAGATGGCTTCCAGTTAAGTGTGTCGTAAAGGTTTCTGGTGCTGATAACATTAAAGCTCCTGCTTCCAGATCATCCTGGGCGCGTAAACAGAGTCGGGGGCCACGTGGATCAGGCTATCAGACGGCGAAGATGTTTAGACGTCCCCCTCTGTTCTTGTTTTCAGATGAAGGCGGAGGACTCAGAGCGAAGCAGTCTGGGTGATTACTTTGCTCTAATGAGGAAACCGTCTTCCCCTCCGGGCTTTCATCCACCTCGATAGTCTGCGAGTGCGTCTGGCCCGACTTTAACTGTTCTGGCTCGCTGCAGGACCGTCGGGCTTAAAGAAACGAGGCGCTGCAGGGAGACGATGAATCAGTCTGGAGGTTTAACCGGCTGCAGCTGATGTCTTCTGTCTGTGAAGTTAGGAAACGTTATATTTCCGTTCAGAGGATTCACTAACAGGCACAAATCCAGGCTTTCACTTCCAGCAGGTTAGATCACCTGTAACGGTCGTTTCTCAGGTTTATTCGGTGACTGCATTAAAGCTGTTCCTCAGACTTATTGTAATAGATTCTTCCGACATGATTTTTCGGCCTAAAAAAAACCCCCATAAAAGTTATACAGTTGAAACCAGACGTTTACATCCCCTGTATAGAAAGACATTCAACCTTTTTTTTTCTCACCGTCTGACACTAAATTAGACTAAACTTCTCCTGTTTTAGCTCAGTCAGGATCACCAACATTATTTCTATTTGCTAAACACCAGAATAATGAGAGAGAGAATTTCTATCAAAGTCAGAAGTTTCCATCCATCTCCTCAGCATCTGGTAGCGTTGCCTTTAAACTGTATGACTTGGGTCAAACGTTCTGGGTTTCCTTCCACAAGCTTCTCACAACAGTCTGATGAGTTCTGGCCCATTCCTCCTGACAGAACTGGTGGAACTGAGTCAGGTTTGTTGGTCTCCTTGCTCCACTAATGTTCTCCAGGACTGAGATCAGGGCTTTGTGATGGCCACTCCACAACACTGACTTTGTTGTCCTGAAGCCTCTCTGTAACTAATCTGGTGGTATGTTTAGGGTCATTGTCCATCTGAAGATCCATTAGTGTCCAAGCTTTAACTTCCTGGCTGATGTCTTGAGATGTTGCTTCAATATTTCCACATCATGTTCTTTCCTCATGATGCCATCTATTTAGTGAAGTGCACCAGTCCGTCCAAAACACCCCCACAGCATGATGCTGCCACCCCCGTGCTTCACAGTTGGGATGTTGAAATGATGGTCATTAAGGCCAAACAGTTCAGTTTTAGTTTCATCAGACCACAGGACATGTCTCCACTAATGAAGCTCTTTGTCTCTTTGTGCATTTACAAACTGTAATCTGTCTTTTTCATGTTTCTTCTGGAGTGATGTCTTCTTGCTCTCTGAGTCTCCTTCCAGTCCATGTCGGTACAGGACTGGTTCCACTGTGGATAATGACTCTCTGACCAGCTTCAGCAGCATCTTCACAAGGTCTTTAGCTTTTGTTCTGGGGATGATTCGCACATTTCAACCAAAACACTTCATCTCTGGGACACAGAACCGTCTCCTTCCTGAGCACTATGATGGCTGAACATTCCCATGGTGTTTATAGTTGTGTATAATTGTTTGAACAGATGAACGTGGAACCTTCAGGCATCTGGACATTATACCCAAGGATGAACCAGACTTGTGGAGGTCCACAGTTCTCTTCATCATATCTCGGCTGATTTCTTTAGATTTTCTATGTTGTCACAAAAGGAAGCAGTGTGTTTGAGGTGTGCCTTAAAATACATCCACAGGTGTGCCTCCAATTAACTCAGATGTTGTCAATTAACCTATCAGAAGCTTCCAAAGCCATGACATCATCATCTGGGCTTTCCCAAATAGTCTGAAGGCATCTTAGTGGATGTAAACTTCTGACTTTGAAGAAAGTAATAAAAAATTCTCTCTCATCATTCTGGTGTTTAGCAAATAGAAATAATGTTAATAATCCTGACTGACCTGAAACAGGAAACGTTTAGTCTGATTTAATGTCAGACAGTAAGAAAATAAGGTTTTATGTCTGTTTATACAGTGGATGTAAACTTCTGGTTTCAACTCTACATGCATTTCTAATAAGGTGCAGGACAGGCTAAGATAGAACATATAACCTAGAAGCTAAGACTATAACTCACAGAGAGAACACCATTACACCACTATATCTTTACACCACATATGGCTGCTGTATTAATGCTATATTCATACTCAAAGTCTTCCATATAAAAGGGTTTCTATTGTTTATGTCTTTTATTACATGACTTTCCATTCTAACAGTTTGATTCTGTTGATCCTACTTTTTTTTGTTTTTAAAAGCATCTCCTCTGTGTTTGGCACAAATAACCAGCCTTGCTTCGCCCACTGATGGCAGAAAAATGCAGAAAAGGAACGCAAAGGAGAAAGTTATGGCGACATTTAATTCACTGGCAGCTGTAAAGTTTGTTTTTTGTTGTTGCTGTATCAACTCCTTCATTCACAATGACAGATCACAACATGTTCTTGAGAAGTTCTGGACTTCCTCGACTTCCATTCAACCTCGTTCTGGAGCCTTTGACTTGAAATAAATACTTTTTATTGGGAGGCTGTGTTTACTTACTTGTCATGAAATAACTAAATGTTCAAACTACTATTTTGAATCCCAGAGTCTTCATGATGTTGGATTTCAACTTTCCTTCAAACGAGGAACAAACAAGTAATTGAACAGAGTTTAATTTTAGGATTGGGAAACAAAATCCACTATTTCAACTGGTCATTTAAGTGACTACGCAGGAGTACAGTTGATTAAAAGCAAAACGTGTTTCGAATATATTTTGAAAATGTTTTAAGTTGTATTCCTCTGTGGAGGCTGAAATAAGAGACGTTTTTGTTTTGGAATTTCACTGAACATCTGCTGCACTTTGGCTCCATCTACAGGAGGAACTGGATTTAAAATAAGACTTGATAAATGACCACGACCAGTACGACCAGTTTAATAAGCTGCAAAAAATAAATTTAGAACAATATTAACTTTGTTATGTTATTTAACCTTGTATTTAATTAAAAAAATATATTCACTATCTGCACACAGGTGAAGAAACCATCCTATCAACTGTGGAGCGTTCATAGTTTTTAAGAAATTAAACAAACCAAATCGTCAGAATCATCAGAGATGCTAAAAACACAAACACTGACTCCACGTTAACTGGAGCTGACCTGTGATTCTGATTTTCACCTCAACAGATCTGCTCAAATACAAACCGACCCATGAATTGGAGAAGGAGAGAAAAAATAAAACAGAACTTGTAGATTGACCTCAATAAGTTCAAGCTGTAAACAATCTGGGCAGAAAACAATGACAAGTTTAAGAG
>NW_007581380.1:0-82305 GCF_000690725.1 Stegastes partitus | reverse complement strand
TTCTTCAAATGCTCCACTGAGGCCCGGTTTGGAAATGGCGGCCCGTCCAATTTCGATCAATGGCCATTTTGTATATTTTCACAGTGTTTTTTGCATTCAACTGACTGTTGTCGGAAGGTCGTTTCACCTACAGCTACAAGATTCTCTGGGCATATGTAGCAGGTCAAGGCCATGAAGGCCGACAAGCGTAGGGCGAGGACCCGTCCATCGCCGCTTGCGGCTTTAATTTATTTTAAATCTTCAAGTAGATTTCAGGAAATGACCGAGGTGTCTGTTTGTAGCTGATCGAGGAGCGGGCGCAGCTTGAGTCGAGGCTTCAGGCGGAGACGGAGCTGTGCGCTGAGGCCGAGGAGATGAGGGTGCGACTGGAGGCCAAGAAGCAAGAGCTGGAGGAGGTGCTGCATGAGATGGAGTCCCGGCTGGAGGAGGAGGAGGACCGCAGCAACGCCTTGCAGCAGGAGAGGAAGGACATGGAGCAGCAGCTACAGGTTGCACACCATATTACTGCTATTACATGAAAAAAAAAAGTAGCAACAAAAATAATAAAAGTAAGGTTAGTAAAGTAAGAAAACCACTAAAAATCAGTCAAGCAATTAAGATTAAAGACAAGATGAATCAACTGAAACAAGAATAGCTACAGGTAAAATACAATGAAACTGAAAACTTAGGGGGCTTTTTTTGTGTTATTCCAGGTTGCAGGTGCACAGTGAGTAAAGTAGAGGAAGTTTAGCAGGAGTAGCTGCAATATAATTCAGCTGCCTACTTCAGCTTTATAACAATTTTATAATTCCATAAATTATATATAGAAAAAATGAGGATTCACTTCTCATTTATTTTCCAAAATTGAAACTCTCTGTGACTGTTAGTCACAGCTGCGCTGTTGTTTTTTTGTTTCTTTGTTTTTTACCAGAAACTCACAATTTGTTTTGATTTGTTTTGGCAATTTTTTAAATGAGAGCAGTAGAATAAAGGGCCTGAAGAACTGAAATATCAGGAATTTAGTCTAGATTTGGTCATGTTCCCTGAATATGTCACAAATGAGTAGGTTAAGGACAACTGTAAAGTTAAAAACCAACAATTTATTTTTAGTTTTTTTTGCCAAACATCATGTCTTTCGGGGATAACTTTTTGGAGTTTAGAGGGTTAAAATACAGCAATTGTACCCAAGTGTACCCATTGTGGTACATACTAAATTATTACTAATATATTACTAATATTACTATAATATTACTAATGCATTTTTAGTAACTGGGTAAATAAATGGATCTAATATTGATAGAATTTTCTCCTTATACCGTTTATATTTGTTACATACTTTTACCGGAGCCATGAATTGTTGCCTCACTGTAATGTTGCGCTGCAGATGATGGAGACCCACATAGCAGAGGAGGAAGACGCTCGGCAGAAGCTGCAGCTGGAGAAGGTGGCTGTGGAAGGAAAGGTGAAGAAACTGGAGGAGGACGTTCTGATCATGGAGGACCAGAACAACAAACTGCAGAAGGTATAAAAGGCCAGTTATGGTGGAGTGTTTCATACACAGTTCGTTCTATATTCATGAACCTTCTTATGTCTGTAGGAGCGAAAACTCCTGGAGGAGAGGATGGCTGACATGAGCTCTAACTTGGCCGAGGAGGAGGAGAAGTCTAAGAATCTGACCAAACTCAAAGCCAAACACGAGTCCATGATCTCTGATCTGGAGGGTCAGTAAGCACTTATCTCACTGAAATCCATTCAGTTTGACTCGATAATATTGACTTCTAATCAGATATGTAGAAGATTTCTAGGCTTTACTAAATATTAATTTTACAATCTATCACTCTGAATACAAACAAGATACACATGAAAATACATACAGATGAAAAAGTTTAAAGCATTGCCCAGAGGAGGAGTTGGAACTCTTCAGCCTCCTTTGAAAAATGCATGATTATCAAATTTAGACAGTAAAATTGAATTTTTACATGTGTGAATTCTGTTTAGTGAACCAAATAGTCCAGGTTATCTTGTACTTGTTATCAAGGTATCTAGTGATTTTAATTGCACATGCTTTGTTTTACTTGGTGTGTCCAGTGCGCATGAAGAAGGAGGAGAAGGGTCGTCAGGACATGGAGAAGGCAAAAAGGAAGGTGGAGGCTGAGCTGGCCGATCTGCAGGAGCAGCACGCCGACCTTGAAGGTCAACTAGGAGATCTCCGAGGCCAGTTTGCGGCCAAGGAAGAGGAGCTCCAGGCCACACAGGGCCGGTGAGAGGGACTATGCTGCAGATGATGCTTGTCATAAGGAAAATCAGTAATTTATAGATTAATTAGCTGTTCATAAACTATTATTTGTAGTGTAGGATTGATGTAAATGCATTGATGCAGAAATAAGGAGCAGAAATGTTCTTCTAGCCTAGAGATTATTCTTCTCAGTACTCTAGGCCATTACTGAAACATGCGTAGACAAAAACAAAACACCTGAAATTAAATGGATATAAGAATAATGTTCTAAACACAAACACAATCATTATCTTCCTAACAAATTTCTTTCGTGTCCACAGCTTGGAGGAGGAGAGCAACCAGCGTGGGGCAGCTGTGAAGCGGGTTCGAGAGTTGGAGACTATGCTCTCAGAGCTGCAGGAGGATTTGGAAACAGAAAGGGTGGCGAGAGGGAAGGCCGAGGCAGCTCGACGGGATCTAGGGGAAGAACTTAATGCTCTACGCACCGAGCTGGAGGACAGTCTGGACACGACTGCTGCCCAGCAGGAGCTACGGTCTGTATCAGCCAATGTAGCCCACATACACTGTATATCCTCTGAATGAGCCACATGAATTGATGTATTGAAACTGGCACTAAATCATAAGGGTTTTACTATTTATGTAAAGACTTACATGAGTAATAAGAAGGGATTAGAATGGATGATAAAATATTAAAATGGAAGATCAACAAAAAGCTAAAATAGAAACCTGTAAAAAGCACAATGAACCTTCAGAAAAATTGGAGAATGCTGACAAATACAGTAAGTTGTCACAACTTTAATTTAATAAGAGACAATCGCCAACAAAACAGTTTAAGATTTTTCTTAACCACCTTGAAAAAAGATATTAATATACAATTGGTGTCTCATTATATTACATGCTTTCAGGAGGTGACCAGTGGTGTGTTTAAACACCAAGTAAACAACAGTGTCATCTGCATAAAACTTTGTCAGCATGTGCCTAGCTGCTGTAATCAGGTCTCCAGGGGATGTTATGGTTGTATGAGATGAGCTGTGGTGACGTGATGTTTGTGGTTGGCAGGGCAAAGCGAGAACAAGAGGTGGCCATGTTGAAGAAAGCCATGGAGGAGGAGGGACGGAGCCACGAGGCCCAAATCCAGGACCTGAGACAGAAACATGGCCAGGCTGTGGAGGAGCTCTCGGAGCAGCTGGAGCAATCCAAGAGGGTCAGCTCACCTAAATAACTCAAGAGCCTGTTTCTCATAGTCACAGCTATCTATTTGTTTACTGTCACTTTGCTTTAAAAATATTTAACAATTTGTCTGCGTGCAGGCGAGGGCCGGTCTGGAGAAAGCCAAGCAAGCTCTGGAGAAGGAGACGTCAGATTTGAGTGCCGACCTGAGATCCCTGGCCAGCGCCAAACAGGATGTGGAGCACAAGAAGAAGAAGGTGGAGGGTCAGCTGAACGACCTGAACTCTCGCTTCAACGAGAGCGAACGGCAGAGGAACGAGCTGACGGAGCGAGTCTCAAAGATGACTGTGAGTCATACAAATAGTAATTGATACCAAAGCATTTCTTAGTATATGAAATTTGTGCTGAATTGAAATATATATTAAACTGAAATGGTTCCATCAACAACACGGACAATTGAACAGTGAGCAAGTGAAGGATATCGGGAGATCATTTACAAGTTATTCCTGTTTTAATTGCCAGGACAATCTTTGCTGTGAAATGCAAGCTAAATAAAAGGCTATTAACAACACAGACTAATGAATAAACCCATGAAAGCACCAGTCAAATATCTTTATGTATTTCACAAACTAAGCTTAGAACTTACAAACGTACTTATCTAAAAGCACAAATTACTTAAACTATGCAAACATTTACTTATGGACTGATTTATTAAAGTGAAGTCAAAGAAATGTGACAAACCCATTTAGATGTGATGTTCTGAGACACAGAGCAGGCTGTTGGGAAATAATAGTTATGTTTGGTGCTGCAAAATACTCTCTAGTCTAAAAGGAGATGAATACTGGGAGTTAGAACCAGCGTTAATTGTAATGCCTTATTTAGATTTAGTTTTAATCTTTTGACGAAAACTTTAGTCATTAGAGTTGTTGTCGTTCTAGTGTAGTTCTAGTAGTCCCTCTGCTCTGCAATGACACAGCAGATGGACTCTGCTCAATAAATCCAGTTATCAGTTATCAGCAAACATTTTTCTTCAGTTTTCTTTGATGCCAATTATCACTGACTAAAATGGGGCCCGAAATTGTCATGTCGTAGAACGAATGACAGCTAAAGCTGTGTAGAATGATGATTTCACAAAATCTCATCACATGTGGTGTGAGCTCTGTGTTGAAGAGATAACACTACACACTCAGGATTACCATAAACTTAAATCTTTCTACAGTCTCTCTTTTTCTTGCTCTTCTCTGCCAGATGGAGCTGGACAGTGTGACCGGTCTGCTGAACGAGGCTGAAGGAAAGAACATCAAGCTGAGTAAAGACGTCTCCAGTCTGTCCTCTCAGCTCCAGGATGCCCAGGTGATACAGAGATACCACAGAGATACACTGCAGCTCACTACTGCGATTCATAAAGTCATATTATTTGTGTCTTCTTACCTGTGTTCTCATTGTTCTCCTCCAGGAGCTGCTATCAGAGGAGACCCGTCAGAAGCTGAATCTGTCTGGACGTCTCCGTCAGATGGAGGAGGATAGGAATAGCCTGATGGAGCAGCTGGAAGAGGAGACTGAGAGCAAACGGGCAGTGGAGAGGCAGGCGTCCAGCCTCAACATGCAGGTCAGTCTCTCAGTTCAGAGACCCATCAGGGTTGTTACACATTTAAATAAACAGCTGACTACTTGTAAAACTCATTTTAATATAATTAGATTGATCTGACTTGTTTGAAACGGCCAGCTGGTATTTCTCCTGCAGGATGACTAGTGCTGTGAAAAAAATACTCAACATCAGATAACTACATTGAAGTTGATTTTTGTTTATATAACTCTAAAGTCCATAAGTCAGTAACCTGGAACTGGATTACACCCTGTCTAATTCACCCAATGAAACACTTGGCTCACTGGTATTTCTCAACCTGTTTTTCTTTAACAAACCTCTGTGTAAAAATGTAAAAAAAAAATAAAAAACAGTCTTACATACTTGCTAGAGATCTATATAAGGGATGCTGAAGTGATAGAAGGATAACAGTAGCATCACGTAGTGTCGCTTTAAAAAGGAACATTACCTCCTGATATTTTGAATAAACACTGATGAAGAAGCCTGTTTTTATTACCTTACTGTCAAAGTTACATGATGGTGCAGCACCTGGGTTACAGTTTTAGTGCAGAACTGCAGTTTCTGAATACTCTGAGGATGTGTCACCCTTGAAGGTGTTCAAGACGTGTCCAATAAATTATGGCTTTTTCCAGATTTACAACTTAAGGAAGGCAGAAGATCTCACAGATGTCTTTAACGTGTCACTTCAGCTGAAAAACTAACAAAAACACAGGAGAGGGCTCATCTGTAGGCCACACTTGATAACACGACTGTGCAGCTTTGTGCAATAACCACAAGCACGTGATTGTAATTAGCAAATAATGTGCTGACTGACTTAGGTTTGGTAGGTGTTGCTCTGTGAGAAGTTACAGCAGCAGTGTGCAACATGTGGCAGTAAAAACATGGAATGTATCAGTGTACTTTATGTGCTTGGTTATTGTTATTCATTTTTAAGAGGTTACAAGCAATAGAATTTGAATATAAAGTATAGCTTAAACTTGGGGACAAAAACTCTAGATTTAAAACCTTTCTTTTAAGTTGTCCCCATTTCCCCCTCTTTCAGCTGTCTGACCACAAGAAGAAGCTGGATGAGATGTCGGGGACGGTGGAGATGCTAGAGGAGGGGAAGAAGCGTCTGCAGCGTGAACTGGAGTCGGCCAACACAGAGTACGAGGAGAAGGCTTCAGCCTACGACAAGCTGGAGAAGAGCCGGAGCCGGATGCAGCAGGAACTGGAGGACGTCCTCATGGACCTGGACAGCCAGCGGCAGCTCGTCTCCAACCTGGAGAAGAAGCAGAAGAAGTTCGATCAGGTCTGGCAGCTCCAGGATGGAGGGGAAATAATGTTCTGAAGGGTGATAGAGATGTACAGCCTAGAATACAGCAATTACATGTTTACAGTTCTTGAGATTGACAAATGAAGGCACTTTAATGGCATGTGAGTGCTACTCTGTCTTTAGGCAGAACTGTGTAAATGAATGTTTGAAACCCTTCACAATAACTGTTGTCAGACAAATCCAGTGTTCACTGAGCCTCCACCTCTGATCATGTCTGTTTTGTCTTTGTGTTCATCAGATGCTGGCAGAGGAGCGAGCTGTGTCGTGTAAGTTCGCAGAAGAGCGCGATCGGGCGGAGGCAGAGGTGAGGGAGAAGGAGACGAGGGTGTTGGCCGTGACCAGAGCGCTGGAGGAGAACCAGGACGCTCTGGAGGAGGCAGAGAAGACCATAAAGTCGCTCCGAGTTGAGATGGAAGATCTCATCAGCTCCAAGGATGACGTGGGAAAGAGCGTAAGAGGCAGCACGTGAACATGAATGAATGAAAGATTCTCGCAGGTTTCGACTCTGATTATTTCTGATCATTTGTCAGGTCCACGACTTGGAGAAGGCGAAGCGAGGCCTGGAGGCCATCGTGGAGGAGATGAGGACGCAGATGGAGGAGCTGGAAGACGAGCTGCAGGTGGCCGAAGACGCCAAGCTGCGTCTGGAGGTCAACAGTCAGGCGCTCAAAGCTCAGCATGAGAGGGAGCTGCAGGCCCGCGATGAGATGGGAGAGGAGAAGAGGAAGCAGCTCCTCAAACAGGTGGAGCATCACCGACTGCTTCTGTCCTTTTAAAATTTAAAGTCTAATAATGCTTTCCCTGTAAAGTTACTACCTCCTATTCTTTGTTCTGTCTAAACTATTTTACTATCAAGAGCTTCGGCTTCAAAATGTATCTGCACAAGCTAAAATCATGCAAACATATTGAGATTAGAATAAAAAGCAGTTTAGTGTGCATTAATCAAATTCCATTAACTGGAGGATTTTATCAGATTTCTCTAGACTGTTTCAAAAAAACACAAAACAAATGAGCACTCAGAGTGTAAAGTTTGAAGTCACAGTAAATGTAAACTTAACCTCGTAGAAAATGTAAATGTCTATTAAGTTAAAATCAACCTAAGATAAACCCAAAGCTGCAACTTTTCACATTAGAGAATTTTTGGCATTCTTACCTAAAAAAAAGACCCCAAAAAGTTGCTGACTAATTTGTAATTGTTCCAGCTCTAATCCACATTAGAAACACAATGTGACACTTTTGTCCCGTCTCTTTCTTTCTCTGTCAGGTGCGAGAGCTGGAGTCGGAGCTGGAGGAGGAGAGGAAACAGCGAGGTCAGGCATCCGCCGGGAAGAAGAAGCTGGAGGGGGAGCTGAAGGACATGGAGGACCAGCTGGAGGCCACCAGCAGGGGGCGTGAAGAGGCGCTCAAGCAGCTGCGCAAAATCCAGGTCAGCACACACACAAGTTTTATTTTTAAATGATCAGAATTTCGTGCTCGAAAGGCAGACTGATTTTTGGTTTCAGGCAGAACTTTATCAATTTGTAAGATCATCTACTGAATAAATAAAAATATAGATGTATCTCTCTTAAACAATGACCTCATTTTTTCTCGTTCGGACAGTTCCTATCTTAAAAAGATCTGATATGACATATTTGTAAAACCAGTTAAAACGCCACGGGGCCCCTCTTTGCTGTGCTCACAGGGCCAGGTGAAGGACCTCCAGAGGGACCTGGAAGACTCTCGTGCAGCCCAGAAGGAGGTTCTCGCCACAGCCAGAGAGTCTGAGCGCAGATCCAAGGCCATGGAGGCCGACATCATCCAGCTGCACGAGGTGAGACTGTGTGGGGTTTGTTGTTTCCCATCTTGTGTCATGATTTGAAAAAACATCCTAGCCACTGAAAAATCAGATTCTTACTGACCTTATTTCTTTTAGCTGCACGTGTAAATTGTAAATGATCTGTTTTGTTCGAATGAATTTATAGTATGAGCTTTGTATTATCTGTGTTTAGCGAAGGGATGTTCCTTTAGACTGTTAAATGACAAAGCTTGCTGTATACTTTATTTTTGTTATTGTTGGCAAATCCCATGAAGACACAAAACCATCCATGTCTTCATTTGTCTCGCAGTAGGCTGACTTTTATTATCAGCAGCAGATTCATCCACATTTACAGTGTTTGTGGCAGGAGGACGATGTAATAAACGACAGTGTGTGTTCATCGTGGATCATTGATGTGTTTTAATAGTTTTGGGAGCAACAGTAAAGCCCAGAGGAGTAAAGTTATGTATCAGGCTTTGGTGTTTTCATCCTGAATGACATCTCAAAAACTGACATCATCCTCTCCTTCCTCCATTCATCCAGATGTTGGCAGCAGCTGAGAGAGCTCGCAAGCAGGCAGAGACGGAGAGAGACGAGCTGTCTGAAGAGCTGGCCAGTAACTCCTCTGGGAAGTAGGTTTCTCATCTTATTAATATATCTACAGTTTTGTAGGTGAAGAGCACGAGTCTCATTGGGCGACACTGTACCCAACAGACCTTTATCCTACAGGGGGTTTTCAGTCATTACTTTTAGATACCTTGTTATTCATTAGACCTGATGGAAGAAAAGTCATGTTTTCCAGAAAGTAAAAACAATTATCTCCAGGAGACCCAGCTGATAGTTGCTGAGATGTGAATTAATTGATTGATTTATGAATTTAAGGTAACGTTGTTAAAGTCAACATGTTTTGCTGTTGCCACAATCAACTATTCAATTAGAATTTTTTGGATTTAAAGTTGAATATATGAATGAAATGTTTAACCTGATGGTATGAAAAGTCTGAGAATGTTCGTGGTTTGGCGTAATAATTGGAATGTCTTCATTTCTCCATCCTCCTCAGGTCGCTGCTGTCGGACGAAAAGCGCCGCCTGGAGACGAAGATCAGCCAGCTGGAGGAGGAGCTGGAGGAGGAGCAGGCCAATGTGGAGAGCCTCAACGACCGGCTGAGGAAGAGCCAGCAGCTGGTAGGTGCAGGGTGGAGGAGAAAAGGTCCACTTTGAACTTCAGTGTTATTGTTTTTCACTTAGTAGGAACTAAAAACTGTAAAGAACATGCATAACAAAATAATAATGGCTTGCAAGCTCAGACGAAACTAGCAGAATTGTTTTGGGTTCAATTTAGAGTTTTGTTTTCCTCTCCATCACATTACACATATGATGGAGACAAAATCAAACTAACAGGTTCCTCATCTCTGTGTAGTTGGAGCAGCTGGGAGGAGAGCTGACAGCAGAGAGAGCTTCCTCCCAGAGCAGGGAGGGATCCAGGCAGCAGCTGGAGAGACAAAACAAGGAGCTGAAGGCCAAACTGCAGGAGATGGAGGGGCAGGGCCGCTCAAAACTCAAGTCCTCCATCGCTGCTCTGGAGGCCAAACTGAGAGAGGCCGAAGAGCAGCTGGAGATCGAGAGCAGGTAACAGTGCATGGTGGGAAATGGAGTGAAAATGCAAAAGGGAAATTCAAACTCACATTAGCAAGTAGATCAAAAAGGAATACAGTAAGAGATGACTGTGTTATGTTGTGTAGAGAACGGCAGACCAGCGCCAAGAATCTGCGTCAGAAAGAGAAGAAGCTGAAGGATTTCACCATCCAGATGGAGGATGAGAGGAAGCAGGCGCAGCAATACAAAGACCAGGTGACTGTGATGGTGATGTTAGCCAAAACAAACTGGATTTATTATAGGTCGGGTCACATACCTGGGAATTAAACTGCTGGTCTGTTTTTCTGCTCTGTGCAGGCGGAGAAGGGCAACATTCGAGTGAAGCAGCTGAAGCATCAGCTGGAGGAGGCAGAGGAAGAGGCGCAACGTCTGGTGGCGGCCCGCAGGAAACTGCAGAGGGAGCTGGATGAGGCGACTGAGGCCAACGATGCTCTCAACAGAGACGTGGCTTCACTCAGGAGCAAGCTGAGGTAACAGGGATCCCTCCGAACACAGAGAGTGAAGAACAGACAAAACTGTGACCAGAAATGTGTTGGAGTGAGTGTAGGACAAAAATACATCTCAGCTTCTTCTTGAAACAAACCAGCTAAAAAAAGACATCTTCTTCTCTCATCTGGAGTTTAGACTGAGACTGATATTTTTCAGGCCAATTTTTTCTAAATAGATTATTTTCTGATCTAGATTTTTTTGGTGGGAGTTGCTGAGTAATGAAATGTCCGCCTTCTCTTGAATATATAATCCAAAAATAATTACGAAATCATGAACTGAGCAGCCAAGAAAATCCAGACCGTCTTAGGAACTGTTTTATTCAAGAACTCTTTTTTTCTACAAACTGCACCCACAAGCTGTACACAGAAGGAAGCGAGCATGTTCCCACAACAGTAGTGCAGGGTGTATAGTAAATACAAAAGCTTCAAATGTTAAAAAGAAATCTAATTCATTCATACCTCTACATTTTTACAATTAAATCCTTACATTTGTGTACTGCCTGAGTTAAGAGCTGTGAATAAGGAGCCTCGCAAAGGTCACAGAGACAATTTGTGACTTGCATTATTCCCTCACTTATTACCTACCTACTTATTACCTCCTTATTGAATTTCCCTTCTGGGATAAATAAAGTATTTTTCATTTCATTCATTTCATTTCACAATAAGCTTCTACTCAGTAAGGAAGGAATGTGAAGGAATTCAAATCAAAAACATTTCACTGTGACCTTTAGTGTGCTCTGTAAGTGAAAGCATTGTGATTTTAATTTCCTTTCCCTCCTTTCATGTCTGGCTGCTCCTGTTTCACACCCGTCTTCAGACACTCCTGATCTGCAAACTGTCCTTAAAGCTTCCTGGGAAAATTCTCTTCCTTAACAACCTTTTCCATTTTTTTTCATTTCCTTATCGCTCTCCTCCTCCTCCCTCCGGCTCTGCTTCAAGATTTCAGGGGCTTTAACTTTTACAAAAAAATAAAAATCTTACCTTGCAACAAGCTTTATTTTCCCTTTCTTCCTCTGTCCTGCTGACCCTCCTCTTCCTCCTCTTTTCTCTTCCTCCTGATGTGTCGGGTGTTCCCAGGCGTGGCGGCGGCAGCGGCGGCGGCAGTGAGGCGGTGTTCAGCAGCCCCAGTCCTCGGAGCAGCAGTGGCGCCGGCGGCAGCAGCAGCATCAGGAGCTTGGGGCTGGGAGGCAGCATCAGTCGGAGGAGCACCATCAAAGAGAACTCAGTGGAGATGCACGAGGAAGAGCCTCGCTCCCCATCTCCTCCTGCCTGCACCCCACCTCTGGAGGCCCACGAGGAGGCCTACACCTGCTCTGCCGACGAGTAGCTGGACCAGACTCTTTACTATGACGGGATTTCAAGTGAAGTGAGCTGTTCCAAAAATGTCTTTACACTTTATGTTTGAAAATT
This sequence comes from Stegastes partitus, assembly GCF_000690725.1. Lineage (NCBI taxonomy): Eukaryota > Metazoa > Chordata > Actinopteri > Pomacentridae > Stegastes > Stegastes partitus. The sequence continues at coordinate 70,651 of NW_007581380.1, read as the reverse complement.
TCCCCTTTTAATAATAATGCTCCAAAACCACAGGACAGTCCTGGATATTTTAACAATTACATAATTACAAGCTATTTGAGGGGAATGTAGGTGGGGGAAAATAATTATTCCCCAAAAAAACAGCACCAAGAAAGTGTAGGCTACAAGTTACTGTGTCAAAAACACACAAAAATCAACACTCTCCCTACCACACTAATACCAATGTCATTCTCATAATAGTGTTCTATTTATTCTCTAAATTATTTTTGAACATTTTAAGACATATGATCTGTAAACTTTGTATTTTTCAAGGAAAAATGTCAAACCTCTGCTTGTTCCAACCTTTCAGATGTGAGAATTTGCTGCTTTTGAATTGTTGATGGCATAAAGAACATTATGTTGGCCCTACTTACTGACATTTTATATAAACAACTCACTTATAATTTAATCAGGAAAATATTCAACAAGATTTATGAGAAAAATATTCATTTGTTTAAATCATTTTACGTCACTTGTAATTCACTTATAGCTCTATGAAATCTTTTTTTTTGGTCCTGCCTCGTGACTCTTTCTGCCCTAAATATGCACATTCTTCTCAAATCATTGTTTTTTCATTTTAAATAACTTTTGATGCGCTATTTGTTCACCAGTTAGGAATTTTCCACCTTTCCATCTGAGAAATTAGTTTTTTTTTTTGTGAAATTGCTCCAAAAACTACAGAATTCCTACATAAACTAAAGTAAAGCTGCTGGATTTATCTAAAATCTAAAAGCAAGTTGATCTTAATTTCTGCCTTTGTGTATAATTTCTACATTTCTTTTCAATTTCATGCCAACCGAAGTTTCAAAATGCTTCAACAGACAGTACTGTCTACATTATTCCAGAGTTACAGTGGATACATTTAGTCACTATTTATATTATTAGCAGCTTCAATCCAAAAGTACCACCACCCTTCAGAAGTAGTGTATTCTCGTAGTTTAATCGTAGCAACTGGACTTGCTTGAGTTCCTTGAAGACGTTTCACCTCTCATCCAAGAGGCTTCATCAGGTGTGACTGACTAGTTGGGAGTTCCAGATACTTATATTCTTTCGGAGGCATTAACACTTGAAGAGAACACTTAGAGACTCAAGCAAGTCCAGTTGCTACGATAAAACTGTGAGAATAACCATGACTTGGATGGCTGAGAATCTTCTCAGACACTTTACCCACCTATGTTTATATCCCCTCACAACTAAAGCTAAACATAGCACAACTTCGGAGCCCCTCAAGTTTGGCAAATTCACATCCCCCCCAGACAACTTAACACCCATTCACACCTCAAGACAGACGACTCTAACATCTCCCCTCCAGTCAGAACTGAAGAAGCCTTTAAGATAAGAAATGCGTTCATCAACCAAACGCATAGCCCTTTATTTAGTACTTAAACATGAACCATCTGTATTTATCTTCAAGATTAAACAGTAAGAAATTGTTAGAAACTAAAATTAAGCTCTCAAGACCCATACAAGTCTGCCATTCAGTGTAAACGCTGCAATTAATTGAAAGTTAAAAGCATTTTGAATTACTGGAGGTTCTCACAACAGCTGAAAGAGCTGCTGACACATCACACAAGTTCACCCAAACCTCCCATCATGGGAGGTTTGATTTCCTTTGTTTGGATGTAACAACAGACAGTTGTTGTTTAACCGGCTGATTCCAATTGGTTTAGCTTTAATTAGTAAAATGACCTCTTTATTCAATAAAATAATTAGGAATTGAGCACAAAGGAAGTATGAATGCTGTAGATGTTAACTGTCTGGAATCAAATTATCAATTTGTCATTTTGTTAGGAGAGATGAAGCCAATAAAAATATTTTCAGTGTTTGTGGACTAATATAACTTAATTTATGTGAAATAATATATTTATATTTACTTCATATTCCAGGTAGTTTAAATAATTCCCATATATACAGTCAGTTTGTGCCTTTTAGACATCATCATTATGTCAGACACAGAGCTTACAGAGTTTAGGGTTGTATATCTTAGAAATCGTTGTTCTAAAGTAAATCTACTATAATCTAAATAAACATTCTAAACAGCTGCAGGAAATATATTCTCTGCTGCATAATATAAAGAACATTTAACCTTTTTTTTTTTTTTAGGTTGAAACTGTGTGTCCTAATCTAAATGGCCACAAGTGACAGATCTCCTTAGATGTTTTGTGCAACAAGAAAAATATTAAGATGAATGTATGACGATATGAAATAGGCAAAGAAACATCAATACAACAATTTAAATGATGATGACATTTTTAAATTTAGGTTTTTGTATGTTCAAATTCAGCAGGGAAATGTGTCACTTGTGGCCGCAATCTTTGGATTACAAAATAAAGCTGCAAAATTTTTGGAAAGCGTCTTTGAGTATCTTAAGAAGCGCTATATAAGTATTATGTATTATTATTATTATCAACATTAAAATGTGAATTATTTCAATCCAGAGTGTTTTTTTCATCTAGATGATTAGAAAAGTACGAGGATAATTAAGTCTGTGTTTAAGAGCATCCTGTTTTGTTTTTGTTTTTCTGAACAATTACTAGGTTTTTCAGAAAATTATACTCAGTTCTCTGTGATCAGAGCCTACTGGTGATAAATAAAAGGCACAAACTGGGACTAGTTCTTTATGCACTTCATTGGAGGGTTTGCAGAATATGTTAAGAGAATCTGTTTGCTTTGAAACTGAATGTAAAATTCTATTTGTAGCCCAGGTGTTTTATATACATTCTTGAGATTGTGTGATTTTAAACCTCACAGATACACAATATATACTTATAATAAAAGTGACGTGTACTACGACTGCTGTGGCGCAGGACTGTCTGCTTTGTGAACCAAAGAAGTGCTATTAAATTGCTACCAAACCATTACTTACTTGATGTCTGTTCACTCCCTGCAATGAATCAAATCAGTACAACTTTATTTCTTTCCATTTCAAGTTTAATTGCTTTTTTCAGAAGCATCATAAGCAGCACTGAAGGTAAAAACAACACATGACAGAACAAGTCTTGAGCACTTCATCTGTGAGCATGTAAGTAGTTTTTTTAACAGTCATATAAGGCAAAAGAAAAAAAACCCACCAAGCCTCATTTTCCACCTCTACCTTCCCATGTTTACCTTAAAGGGAAAGGCCCAGCATTCTGCTTTTGCTTTACATTCGCCCTGAGCAGCTACTTGTAAATCATTCCTGCCTACAGACACAAGCAACTGAACATACATATATTGGACCTATGTTAGCGACCCTACAGTAGAAGTACAGTAGATAACACTACACGTCAACCTAATACTTTTTAACATAAAACACAAGTAGCCTTCACTGAAGTATTTGCATCTCCTCATTAACAGAAGACGTTTCCAATTTCACTCCTGGGAAGACAGAAGTAGAGCTCTGCAGAGGGATTTACTTATTTTAAACAACTTCTCCACAGTCTAAAAAGTTGCTTCCTCTACTTGTCTGCCACACAATAATGGAACAAATCTCCACTATGAGTGCCTTACATCTTAATTTTATGCCATATTATCAAATTATTGGACAGATCAAACAACATATGGACAGTTCTCCTAAGCTTACAGTCTTATCAGTATTTGACACTAAAATGACCTGAGGGTGCTGCTACAGCAGAGGCCATTAAAATCCTAAAGGTTCATTCTCTAGGGGACATAAGTGTGATCAGTAAATCTGATGGCAATACGCCCATTAAATTGTGATATTTCTAGTGTAAAGGAAGGAAAGAAAGAGGGTCTCTACAAGAACTAGTGTTCATCCTCTGGGGACTAAGAACAGCCACAGTAAATTTTACTACAATGAGGCCATTATAGCCTAACAACGCATGACAAATAGTCTGAGACCTCTCTGTTCGTTTGACATTCAAGGGGCGCTATCAAATTACAAAAACAAAAATGTCTCTGGATGCAAAAATATGAACCAAGAAATTAGAGCAAAAAAACACAGGATGTAGCACTCATGTATGCAAGTGCCTCAACAGTGCTCCTTTCTACAGCTATATCAATGCAGACTCATTTTAGATAATCAGCCCAGTGCAGGCAACGCCAGGTGTAAGTCTGAATGGGATCCTGGGCCATGTCTAATGCTGTCAAAGAAGATGTCCTGTGTTTTGTCCACCTAAGTCTTCTTTAGGAAAACAAATGATCTGATCAATTTCAGGAGTCACTGTATGCTACTTGATTTGTATACCAATAACATTAGTTTCTAAACTTAATCTTTTTTTTTTTTAACCAGGAGCTTTAGTATTAAGAAGCTGGTGAAAAATAATCAAAATAGCTTTATCTTTTGTTACCATGTATAAAATCACACTCGCTGCGTATGACGAGAACCTTTGGCACAAATATCTTACCTTCCTTTCTGGTTGTAGCTCTAGTGGGTCATTTAAGTAATCATAGGTATCTTATCACTTGGACTGAGACCAGCGCTAACAAAACTTAAGGACATTGCTCCTGATGACTTCACCGCAAACTAATAAAACTGGTACATTCTGGTACATTTTCATTTCAGCCATACACAGAGAGAAAGCAATCAGTCATCTTGAAAATACTGAAAAATAGTAATTTTTGCAAACAACAGCCAGAGCACCAGAGCGGTGAGCATGAACCATTCATTCAAAGAGCCTTACAACTAAAACTAGACAGGTAAAGCTAAACAGGGCTGAAAAGCTACAGAAAACTGCAGAGGTGGTGAAAAATATTTTCCTTGCAACAAGCCACATATTTCATATTTAACTAATTGTTATAAAAACACACTAATAAGGCAGCTTTAAGATGCACAACCCCTCATGGCCACTGTGTGTGTTGCAAGATCCCTTCAAAAATTCTCTTGTGAAATGCAAAGTATCTGCCCCCCCTCCCATAACATACTTTTAATAACTAATGTCACTTTGAATAACATCTGACAAAGTAATGAAAACACATTAAAACCTTGTGGCTCACACAGAGGTGCAGCATGTTTGCTTATCCAACGTCAGCTTCACTCACACTACTCCTTCTTTGCAAGCAGTAAATTCAAATTCCACACCTCAGTAAAGTATGGGTGGGAACACAGATTTAAAGTTTCATGTCCTTCTGCAGATTATGTTTAGGGAACTAGCTAATCCGCAAAACCCTAACATTCACTTTCTCTGGGCTACAACATGTGCTTATTGGGGAAATCTACTACATTTTTTTTATTCTATTTAGTCTAAAATTAGTGGCAATTTGTTGTTGTTGGAATTTCTTAGGCAACAAGTTATTATCCTTTTTTATATATTTGAGAAAGCCAGGATATTAAGAGGATAAGATTAACCCTGTCAAGTATTAAAGACATTTTCCTCTTGTGCGCACAAAACTGCTCATCCAGTGTTTAGCCCTCAGACACACTCAAGGTGTGGTAAGAGAACCACAAAGCAAATTTTCTCTTTGACATAACTCAGCAGGTTTGACTACTGCTTCAAGATCATGACAACATCCAGACTGAGTCATAAAGAATTACCTTCAGCCACAAGCCCTGCAACAAATGGTCTAAACCCCCCAGAGTCCTGATCTCATCATCTTGGAATCAGGTCTGGGATTACACGAAGAGACAGAAGACACTGAGAATCTAAATCTACTGAAGAACTGGGACAAGTTCTCCAAAAACTGTGCATAAGTTCATCCAGGAGAACTGGTTTAATGCGAAAGTGTTGGACTTCTGTAAAAAGTGTGCATGGGTTCAGCTTTATTCCTTTTATCTCTGTACATTAACTCTAGCTTTCCTTCTGGAAATTCCTTCTCCGTTTAATACACTGTGCAAAATAATGTCCTGCATTTAAGTGTTACAGCCTTTTTTCAAACACTTTCACCGTCTTTCTGTACATCTTCCCCTCTGTTCTCACTAACTTAAGAAAACCTGCACTGGTTTTAATTGATTCTGTACGAAATCTCTCTAAAACTTTCTCTAAAATTTACTCTGTGTTCAGTCTGAAAACATCTATAGAGGGACAGTGGAAAAAAAAAAAAGCGCAAAATACTTGCAAACAATAAGAGGTGAGGTGGTGACATGCAACATGAGTCCATTAAATTAGTTCAAGCCAAGTGCGAGTGCAGAAAAGAACTCCTGGTAATAAACAAAAAGTCTGACTCTGTATCTCTGAGCTGGTCACGGACTTCCCAAAGTATCCATAGTAGCGTATGCATCCATTTCATCACTGCAGCTTCTTAAGAGTTGTCCATGTACTGTGTCGTGTCCTGAAGAGGCACTGACGCTGATGACCTGTATGACGTAACACATGGTACCGTTATATTTGGGACATCCCGGTCTGACGGAGAGGAAGGGCCGAGCAGCTCAGCGGAGGATTAAGGATGTTTTCACTTTCAAAGCAGCAGCTTTGATCCCGTGCCAAAGTCTAACCTCTTCACCAGCCTGCAATGCAACACACAGACAGTTTCTTTAGTCAGTCCTGCTTTACTCACAGGATTTTAACATAAAACATGCTTACGTCAGACATAATTTGAAGCCCTATGCTGGGTTCAGATTACAGAAATGTAAAATAGGATAGCATTACGCAAATACAAAGGAAAAATTCAGATATACTCCTCTTTCTTCTCAGACATGCACCACACTTCAAGATTTTAAAATTTTGGCACATCACAGTCTACAGAATATGAAACTTGTCATACCAGGGGGAGCAGTGCACCAGCTCACAAGGTTTCACAGAGAAGCAGATACAAATAAAATGAAGACTGCAGTGCAACAACTTGCTAAAATGCTACCCAAAAAAAACAGAAAGCAGAAGGCTAAATAACATCTGGATGAGAAAATGGTTAGTCCAAATAGGTTGTGTCTAGCTTTAATATCTGTCTGCCAGCTAAAATGAGCCTGATCCAGATTGTATGTAGTCAATATCAAACACGTTTGATATTGTCATAGCAGCCGAAAAGATTCTGCGAGCAATTCTGGAGCTTTAGGACTTCATCTGTAAACCCCTTACTAGACCAAATAACGTTGGCCGAACATCGGTTCACACTGAAGACCAGATTTCTCAGACGTGTCATTATGATGGCCGCACAGTGCAGAACAGAGAACCTTACCCCTTGTTGTAGAGTCCATTGGTAGGATGGCTGTCTGAGTTGTTCTGGCCCACTGCCACGCCCTGTCCACCAGTTCTGCGACTAGCTGTCTGCTCGTTGACATAGTCCCGACACGATGCCAGCTTAGACTCCAGGTTCTGCAAACAGTGATTTAAAAAAAGTTTTTTTAAATTCTTCTGTAAACTCTTTAGTCTGCTGTTGTACCACAGCAACAATTCTACCATCCCTGTGTTGCTAATGTTTAAAACCAACACATCTGTTATCATGAGGCATTAAGACAAATCTAATCTGCAGCAATACTGTCACCAAAATACAACTGGAACAAATTGTCTTTATTTTTGTGTTTTCGATCACTTAGTGCAAAGTAAACACAAGGCACAGTTGAGCCAAATGACAATGACATTCAAGTTATACATTGTGTTTGTTCTAAAGATTACCATGAGCTCTTCAGTGGACACAGCTTGCATTGCGTTTAACAGACAGAACACAATCAGAAGCATCCTGTCGCATCACATGATGCGTTATTGGTTTAAAAAGCTTAAACATGGATCTTACCCCGACTTTCCTCAGGAGCTCTCCAACAATGTTCAAAGCAGAGATTCTCGCTGACGTGGTGAGGGGAGTCGCTGAAAGGCTTTCACCTGGAAATGAAGCAACTGATGAAGACAAGCACCTCAATGGACAAAAGGGATGAGCACAGCTAATTAGCCTGGGGTATAAATTCTGGTGCATTGGTTCATACTACATACCAGCCCCTACACAAATAAACAGTAATAAATAAAAATGCATATTGATGACAATTTGCAGTAGAAACATTCAGTAGTATTACTGTTTACTTTGCCGGGTACGCCGGCTGATTTTAAGTTTCAATCAACAGCTCATTAGCTTTTTTCTGTTTATGGAAATGTTTTGTATCCAGAAGCGTCTTCACTACTACAGCAACGTGTACTGTCAACTATGTATACACATTAATATTTGTCACACTGGAAAAAAAAACACATTGTAAGTACAAAACAGAAAGTTCTAATTGATAAGAACCTCTTTTGGATTTTTGATTCTGGACAGTCAGTGCACTCAAACTAAAGTTTAAAGACTGGAATAAACAAAACAAACATTTTGAAAGTGTCAGGAACATTCTTGCATCCCCAATGGAAATGACACTCTTGGATATAAAGGTGTGTCTCATAATAGCACCACATGCATGAACTAACCTCTGCTGACAGAGGGTGGTGGGGTGGCGAAAGGCTCTGTGGAGGCTGGGGGTCTGGACGGTGTGGAGGGAAGGGGCTGGTTAGAGGAAGAAGATGCAGTTTTGTCTTCTGTTGTTTTGTCTGGGGGGGTGAGAGGTGGAGTGGGCAACCCAGTGGAGGACGAGGAAGAAGGCTCTTTGACTGTGCTGCTGATGGACGGCTTCCTGTCCTGTACCTGCTGCTTTTGCTGCACCGCAAGCTCCTGCCTCAGGTCTGTCACACAAACGCAAACAAATAGAGGGCAGTTACAGACATGAAATGAAGACCTTTGAAACCATGTAACAAACTTCTAAACAATAAGGAAGGATTTTAAACCAGGTGATCAAATAGATCAGTGAGGACCAGTCCCTACTCAGTGCATGTAACTCATACAGGTGTGGGGCCAAAAACTTTCTTGAAAAGAGTCAAATAAGGTGTTCCAATGTTTAGATTAAAATTAGTTGGTGTGGACTGATTTATACACAGACAGACAAGGTAAATATCAGGCACACCACTGCGACCAATGAAGATCTTAAGTTGCACTTGACAGATTTTTGGTTGCACTTACAATGTGAACCTTTCTTTTTTTTTTTGACCACCCCTAATTTTTGATTCCATCAGTTGAGTGTTTGGATTATACAAGCTTGTCATATTTGCCCACTTATTACATCATCTCACACAAGCAAAACTCTACCTCTGGCTTCATCCTTCAGTCTCTGGACGGACTCTAAAAGATTCTCCTTCTCATCCAGCTCGCTTTCAAGGAAGGCGTTTCTCTCTATAACTTGGTTCATTCTCTGCTCAAAATCCTCCAGTGACATGATAGTCGCCCTGAAAGAGACAGAGTACCAGAAAAAACACAGGGAGGTGTTACTGTGAGTTGTGAAATCATGTCATTTCATCCCTAATAAAGTTGATATGTTATTTACTGTGTTCTACTCAGAAAAATAACTAACTTATACTCATGCTGATCTCTTATTCAGAAACACTTCACTGTATAATTGTCTCATAAAGCACCTGTTTCATTTTTCTGCAATCTCACTATTTGTACTGTAAACCTTGTACTGTGAAAAGGCAGCTGGTGAAGCAACAGATCATGTATACGTCCTTCAAAGTTAAAAATTAGTCAAACTTTCGACAGTAAAGGGAAAACACAGTGACCATTATGGACCAGCTGCTTCGTTCCCCTTTGCTTTTACTGCTACTTAGCCCCACAAACACGGCTAAAGGTTGTTTAATCTGACTGTGAAAGTCACATGGATATAAAGTTACTTTATTAATCAAATTTTTAGAATCATAGAGCTTTAGCCCCTCTAATGTGTTGAAGAGGATTAGTCTCCTGACCTCTTGGCCCTCTCCAGGTCATCATTGGCCTGCTCCAGCTCTCTGATATATTTGTGAAGCTGGTCTCTGATGGCAGTGGTTTCAGCCAGGTCTCCCTCCAGGTGGGAAATTTGCCGGCAGGCCTCAGAGTGCTGCGTCTCATATTTATCCTGGCAGCAGTCAGGAGAACATAGAAAAAAAACGGAGAGAATGTGAACCAAAAAAAGTCAGAATATGAAAGCTGAAGAAAATGAGGAGAAGTGACTGGCTAAATATTGAGATTAAGCTTGAACTTCCACAAATATTGAAGAGGATAACTTTCAGCTTCAAAGCATAGGCTTAATAGCCATGAATTTCCTAAAAAAAACAAAACAAAAAAAAAACTGTCACAAACCATAATCCTAGTGATTAAAATGAAAGTCAGCTGATTAAAGATGTCATACTAGCTCATTTAAAAACCCATTCCCAGAACCAACACCCTCCGGTGCACATACAGAATAACTAAACAGAAGAAAAGATGACTTGTTTTTCTGCTGCACTGTGTTAAGCTTCAGCATGCTTTGCCCAAATTCAATGAATTTTCTGCATACTGCACACACGTTCTGTAAGATGCAGCCCTTTCACTGCTCAGACAGCATCTACCATTTTAGTTGTATATGTTGTAGTACCTGGATTTTAAGATCAGGTATAAAGTATCTCTGACTACACCCCAAAATTGGCCATCAAGCCTGAACTTAACAGCAAATATCAAAGTGTGGATTTTTGTGTGTGTATTCTCTCACCACAAAACACATAAGTTTGTTTTTGGTCTGTGTATCACAATCATCTAATAGTTTACAGTGGTTAACAAAAGTTACTATGAATGAGGACTGACGTGGGCTTTCTACATTGACACAGAAACAAAGAACTGATGCAGCTACAGAAATAGCTTCTTATATTAAGCAGTTTAAAAGCAGCAACCAGCAGCTGAATCACAAGAGACTAGAGCCGATGTGAACTCTTTTAAGCTTCAACTATTGTAACGTTTAAACCAGTATGGAAATTCCTCCATTTTGTTAACAACACATTGATCCATCGCAATATTAAAACCCCAGACAGGTGACGTGAACAACATGTAACTGTGAAATCTTACGTCCTTGTGGTCATGTAGATGTTTCTTTGTGACATACCACCCACCTACACGTTGCTGCAGATGAAGCTCAGCCTCATAGTAATGGCACTCTAATGACAACAGTGCATCAGGGCACAAAACCTCTGGAGAATTTATAGCTTTCCAGTGTTGGGCACCGTTGATAGAGAGTATGTACACATCAAAACACATCCAAAGTCTGGCAGCGACTACTTCTATGGTGAATTATAGAAGGTGTAGACGACCAAAAATTTCTTTCCGCACTTTCTCCTCAAAACAAGCATTCATTTTGAGCGCCACTTGTTTTCTGGTGCATGTGAAGATGTGCTTTCACAAGTTTTGGGCTGTACATAGACCCTTGTGAACTTGACAAAATGTCTTCACACAGACACTTGCGGGTGTGCAGAAAGCACATACAGGTCTTTAGCAGTCTTAGGACAGTGACATGCATGCTAGCAAAGTATGATGTGAGGTTACCAGCCATGGGTATTTGTTATGGCATTGCACATTATTGTTTTTTAACCTCTCTTGCGCTCACAGAATTTTTAAAACCCCAAAAACGGCATTGAGGGCAGCCCTACAAAAGGCAAGCCCTCCACTGAAGCAATGTGAACATAACCCTAAGCTCTAACAAACCAAATCTTCATTTTCCTGCAGCATAACCAGCTCTTTTGAACATTAAATCAAAATGCAGCGCATGTAATGTGTGACACAAACTGGAAGGTGTGCAACTATGTGTTACAATGGCTTGTGCAGCCAGCAATGACCTCACTTTCAGTCCACACAGCATGGCACTAAGGGCACTGCACAAAGAATGATCAAGGCTTTAAGAAACAACATTTTTTTCCCAAACAAACTATAACTCCAGTATGTTTTTTGTCTACATATTTTGATAAAGCCTGTTTTTGCTTTTCAATCGAAAAGAAAGAAGAGGTTCATTCTTTCTTTTAAAATGCCAATGCACTATGTTTTTAGCAGCGGGATAATCTAATGATATTTTTAAAAGGAGGAGACTGCGGGCCGAACAAACTGTGACTGGAATGGGTCTTATGGGAAGTACTGCCATCCCCTCCAGACACAGTGACTGCAGGAGTCATCAGCTGCCTTTTTCTGCTCTGAATCAATCCTCTGTGAAAGTGAGTGTGCGTGTTCAGACAAGAGAACCAGTGAAACCCATTTACTGCAGGCAAACCAGTGCCATAAAACATGACCTGCTATCAGCTGACACATATGAAAATCCCCAGTTAGATATACATGAAAGTTGGCTGGTTGGTTCGATGTAATTTAAAATGCCTTTGCAGCTCTGGACATCCCTTTAAGGTTTACACTTTAATGTAGGTCATAAAACCATGTTGAGACAATTAATTGTACATAAGACGCTTGTCAAAGCCTTCTGGAGGAATACATTACATGGCTGCTACATCTATCCTTGTGCAATGAGACTCAACTGCCTTTTCCCATCAACAATTCACCTTTTGAAATGTCTCATTTATTTAACTTAGAGTTTGATATTTAATATCTTGTGCGGTTTAAATCTTTTCTCTCCATCTTAGTTCTGAGTCTTGGTTTATAGTGTTTTGATGATAGTTAGAAATTTAATACGGAGATTATTTGAATTTTCTGCCAGACTCTAATAACTGATAATGTCTTCTGTACCTTGTAGTTTTCCAGCTCCATGCGCATGCGGTTATTGGCAGAAAGGAGCTCCCGGTTTCGCGCCTCACACTGTTTCAGCTCCGTCTCCAGCTCAACCTCATAGTCCCGACTCATCTGCTGAAACTCCTGCAGTTCCTCCTGGGCTTCCTCCGCACTGAACACACACACAGATGCAGATTGTAAGCCATGTGTTTATTACCATTGGACTTTTACACAACAAGCATTCCAACTAGTACTTACATTGGTTTATTAGTTAGGATTTTCTGGTGTTATATAGAAATAAACACACATAATTACACTCTGGTTTGAAGAAAAACAGAAAGACAAAGATGCTGTTTAAGAGGAAAATGTGCCAGAATTCATGTAAACCACACGTATTTGGACTAACAACATAACCTGATCATATTCCACACAATCACAGGGAGAGCTGGGCATTGTGGGTTAAGCACAAGAGTTTTCAAAATGTGTTTAATAGAAATACACAAAAAGGTTTTTAATTGTTTGCACAGCAGGAGTGTCTGCAGACAAGCATTTGTATTAACTGACTGTGGGAAAAGAGAACCGATACTTATTTACAGATCTCTGGAAGTCCTGAAAGATTATACGTTTTTCTTCTGTTGTGCACAAGTTGCTATCTTGTTTGCTCAGCATATTGACTTATATAACAATAGAAAAACTATTACTTTTCAGAACATCAGCTGCTCTGTGATTTATTCAGAGTGCCTTAAAGGTAACGAGACACCTCCAAAAACATGAAATACTGCAGCAAGCTTTCACAAAGGGTCCTTCTTTACCAGAAAAAGATAACAGTCCAGGGAAAATAGCATGTGGGGCTTTTAATATGTTCATATCTAAAATGCATAACTATAAGGTGACAGTGTTAATATGTGGCCCAACTTTATGTGAACACAGTTGAACCCGTTTCTGCCTCGCTATATCTTCCTGGTGGAGAAACTACAGGAACATCATGAAATGAATGAAAATGAAAAATACTTTATTCATCCCAGAAGGGAAATTCAATAATTGAATTGAAAAATAATTCAATTGCAATTCAATCATTGCAAATGCATGTAGATCTTTTTAAAACAACAAACAAGGGACACACCTCTGTTGGTGCCTGGCAGCCTGTTCCTTCCAGTACTCCAGCTCTTCCTCCAGGGACCCAAACTCTGGAGGCTCCGGATCCCCCATCTCCGGTCTAGGCTCTTCTGTCACAACCCAACACGCCTGCGGTTAATTTTACATCAAGGCATTTAGTCAAGTTTCGATTAGCATAAATTACTATCGTTGAATTTTGGGTCAATGTTATACCGGCTAGTGGAGAACTCATCATTTACAATGTGAATATTCACGTTATTCGGCAAATCCGTAACCCATCAACCAGCAAAGGCGTGACATAACTTCTCAGCTTCCACAGTTTGATCGTCACAACTATCTGGCTGTGCTTAGTTAGGAAGGATACCGGTATTACTGGGAGAAAAAGTTTCAACCTACAATAAATACTGTTTATTTGAATATTGGATTTATGCCGAATTGAAGTATATATTCGGTTCGTCCACATAACAGCTTCATGTACGTCAAATTCAATAAATATAACTCAAGCAACACCAGAGATAAATTGTGTACAAAATGTATACGGAGTCTGGCCACCGTTAGCTGAAGCAAAAAAAAAAAAAAACGGGAACCTAAAGTAGAAGTTACTAAAAAGGTAACGGAAAACTTAAACCCGTGTTTTGTTTATTAGAAGCAACGCCTGTTTGTATACACATTGCAGAAGCTTAGCTACTAAACCCAAAACTTAGTATAAGAAAGTCAGACGAATTCAAACACATTAAAGCGAGCTAGCTCGGCTAACGGCGTTAACCATTTAAATCCCAGCTGTGACAAACACACCGCTACTACAATTTACACTCAACAGTTGGCTTAGTTCGACGCAAAGTTAAGCGATTTTATATTTTTCTAGGTCTTCCACATATGTTCATATTACTACCAACAACGTTTGACGGGTAATTTTAAAGACAAATCGATAAAATAAAACTATTTGACGGACTTGCCTTGAGTGGGACACCACAAAGTTGCTACTGCTTCGGGAAGACGTCGAACAATAAATGTTGCCATTCATATTGTCCGGACCGATTGACCAATCACAAGTTACATGACAGCCTCGTTGCCTAATACGATTAGTCAACTACCTGTCAATCACACAGTGATAGGCGGGATCAGGATTATCGTCCAATCAGAGGGCTACCTGCATAACCGCACAGTCTAGGCGTTTTGATGGATTACCAGAGGGTGGTGCTGCCTTCCAGTGCTGTGGGAAACTTGTGCTTATTTTTAATATAATATGGAAATCAATTGTTTATTTATGCCTTTTGCGGACAGGGGGTTTATGTATTAGGCTACAAACTGCTTCCTATCACTCAGCAAAATCTTTGAATTATGTAGACAAAAAGTTCAGATCAAGGATTTTCATATCATTTGTGAGATGGTGCAAACCACAGTGTAGTGATAACAGCATCAAACTACTTGCCAAAGAATTGTACTGTTTTTTTATTTTATTATTTACAAATCACATATATGTGTACAAAGTATGCTGTTTTCCTTTCAAAATACCTGCCAACTACCTTTAATATTATTTAACAGCACCAAAAAAAAAAAAAAAAAACTTTTTTGTGTATTTTATAGTACAAAATTGTGAAAAAACATTGCTCAACAAGAAAGTGTGTCGCATTTTAAATCCTCTACTCCCACCCACAACCTTCCTCCTGTTATGCATCTGCTCACTTGCATGGTGGTTATGCTTCTGAGGGTGACTGAAGGAGAGTGTGTTAAATGGCACCTGACAGCATCCTTGACTCTGATTGGGGAATTCCACTTCCTGTCAGTGGGGTCAGAGGTCAAACTGGGTCAACTCTGTCCTTTTCAGAGGGATTAAGCAGGCCTATCTGATCCTGGTTAATCCACACGCACCATCACTAGAGCATAAAGCCGTTATACACACACACACACACACGCAAACTCCAATCCACTGTGTCCTTGCTTCATATCTGGACTACATGTTTTCACTGAGTCTTGTCTACACTGACAGCAGATTACAAACATCTGCGACCTTCACTGACATTAGAGGGAATTTAGTTAAAGGGATAGTTTTCGTATTTTTAAAATATTCTTATTTACTTTTCTTTTCAAGAGGGAGATTTTTTTTTTTAAAAATGAACATTGTGTTTGAACTCTGACCTGCAGTCATGATGTGGTTAGCCTAGCTTAGCATCAAGAGTGGAAGCTGTAAGCCACACTCTGCCCAACATTAACCCCGCTGAGCACCTAATAACATTATCTAGTTTAATTTGACGGAAAAGAAAAAGATTTCAGTTCTGTGGTACAACCAACTTTGCAAGCATATGCCTGGCAGTAATGTCTTAACTCTGTGGCTAGAATGCTGCTTGCCATATAGAAAGTATTCATCTACTTTACTTCAGCAAAGCAAGTAATAGCACTCCATTATGAAAAAAACTCTTGTATTCAAAAATGTTCTTAAGTAAAATTATCTGTAAAATTCACTTCACACATAATTAGTTTTCACCACTGGTATTGTATTACTGGATTCTTATTCCTAACACATCAACAGCATTTAAGTGTTGTATGTTGTATGTAAAACATTGTATGGCATTACGCACATTTATAGCCATGCTAGCAGGATGGTCGTGTTGATTGAAATATCTCAACAACTACTGGACTGATTGCTGTCAGACATTGTGTAGATGTTCACAGTTGCCAGCAGGTGAATCCTACTGTTTACCACACCATAAGGTTCACACAGGCCCACTGTCTGTGGAGGTGAAATGATGCAGATAGCCCAGCAGTGGGAAATGCAAAGATTTTGGTTGATCCTAAAATGTGAACAAGTATGACAAGTGGATGAGGGGTCCAATTTATTTATATATCAATTGAATTTCCCTTCTGGGATGAATAAAGTATTTTTCATTTTTCATTTAGAAAAAATTGTTCCCAGCATCCATTATTCCTAATGGCTGGCTTGTTTTCCTATTTTTGGTTTTGAGTGAAATGTCCAATTGTTGGATGGATGAAATTTGTGCAAAACTCAAAATGTGTGTTAAATCCAGCACTTTGCTCCCTTGACATTTCTATTAGCATCACAAATTTCCCATTAGCGTCAGCTGTAGTTTGTGTTTAGTGCGGTTAGCATGTTGACATTAACATTTATCTCATTACATTATCACATCAAGTTCAGCCTCGCAAAGCAGGCATGGTCACAGATTCTTGGTCTTCAGTTACCAGGTATTGTCTGTCTACATTAAGTGTTTCAATTAATCTTAATCTTCTCCAGGAGCTGGTTCAACACCTTGTCTGTGCTACAATCTCATTGTTCATGGCTTAGCTCTGACACAATTTCCCCATCAAATCTCGTTCAAATCTGTGCTCATGCCGTAATCCCATCTACTAAACAGAATAGAACAGAGCTGTTTGATCGGTTTATTGGTTTCAGGTTGACTGTCTGGACCTTTGTCAATAGGACATATGAGAGTTCCAACAACAAAGAAGCATCCTAGTTATGAAAATATCAAAGTACCAGCACAACAAAATATTTGAGGTTCTCACAGTTTGCTGTAAACCAGTCACCCTACTCCTAAAATATGAACTTTTGTACACTGCTTTGAAAAATATTGAACATTCTTTGAGGTTTAATGTTTGTTTTTATACACAGAAAAAAAGAAATCAGTGTTGTTATTCAGTCAACAGTTATCTACTAGAAGGGCTGCACCCAAATCAAGTACAATTTTTCAGCTTTTATCTTCGGGTATAGTATGGGTATATCCAGCAATACAATCATCAAATCTCTTTGATAAACAATAATTAAAGTGTTTAAGCTTTGCTAAAAATAAACGAGTGAGTTATGAGTCTGGCTCAGGTAAGTGATGCGGTACACAATAAGGTATCTGGGCTGATGGCAACCTATTAGATGGTTCAAGTAAGAGGACAGGATTGAGATACTGTATCTTTACATCTCAAACATAGGAGACACAACACAAGTAGGATGCATGGATACATATCTTTTGCATTTTTTACATTATGGGCTTGTTTGATTAAGTATGCTGAGCATATTGTTGGACTTTTCAGGGAAATGTACTTAATTGCTTTTTTATGGAGAGTTAGAGTAAGTTAAGTAGTTTACTTATATTAAACCACAGTCAATAGACAGTAACTAAAGCTCAGTAAGGGCTTTTCTTTTGTTTAATCTCAACAAATATGCTGCAGAAACAGTATATCTGTAGTTGTAGAGTGACATATTTGAGCTTTACAGGAGCGGATACCTGGATTTCATAAAGTTTTTGACAAATCTGCTGTAGTTAATACCCCCTGCTTCCAGTCTTTTGGCTGTGGGCTATTTAGTGTTTAAATTTTCTCTTCTAACTGACAGCAATTAAAGAGCAATTAAAGCCAATATTTCCTGAAAAAATATCTCCGCCTTTGTCCAGCACAGACTAACATATCTAAAATTACTGCAAATCTTCACCACCCCCAGAGGATGCCACCAAATGATATCTTTCTTTCATCAAGTGCCACCACCACAACCAGTTTTCTCACTTGTGACAAAGTGTTGAAAACTCCTGTAAATCTGATAGAGAAGTTCATTATTTCCTTCTGTTTCTGTTGGCCACACTGACCTTTCCTCTAGCACCATCATCAGACATTTTCAAAGTTCTTTTGGGCAGAATATTGAGCACAGTCACACTCCCCAAATGATGAACCTTTTTGATTTTCTGACATCAGCCTTCAGTGTATCCCAAAAGAAATTCAGTTTAAATACGCACAAAAATATATACATACACACCTCATTGTATTGATTGTTACTAATGACTGTTACCAGTCTGCCAAACACTGCAAGCTCACAGACCTGTTGTCAGGGCAGTTTTGTCATCAAGAAAAGGCACGACAGGCGTTAAGTGGAAAATCAAGCCCTTAAATGTGGTCTCAGTCGCTGCAATGCACCGTGGGCTCAATTCAAACCAGTGCCACCAGCACAACAACCAGCCACGGCCTTCTATCACAACTGAACTGCCCATTATGGCCATTGGCCCAGTCTCATTTCAGCTGAAACCATTGAGGTTTAGCGTCAAAGTCATCATTTTTGCATCATTGCTGCTGTAAACAATGTGTAGCAAGCTTTAGCACTTGGCCCTAAACTTCACTTTGGCCATTTTGGTGTTGGTCCAGAGAGGAATATATCAACAACTCAGTCCGGATACGCTCCCTGAGGATGAATCCTGTAAATCCTGGTGACCTCCAGCAGCTTTGTTAGGCTAATATATTCTCTTTGATAGAACAAATGTGCAGATCTAATAAACTGACTGACCTTCACGCTCCCCTGAGGATGAACCCATTTCATTTTAATGACCCTCCTGACCTTTTCTCCAGGACACCCTCAGGAAAAGATAATACTTTTTAGCTCTAGCACTGATGATGCTTTAAAAGTAGAATAATTCTTTATATATTGTTTGTCTTAGCCAACACTTTATGGGTTACAATTAAGACTACAGCTTGTTTATGGTTTTAGATCGTCTTATTGTAATGCATTGGGTGTTTCTTTGGTCTGTTTAGCTGTCTGGAATTACATTTTCATAACTTTCGAGGGCTTGCACCTGACATTTAGAGTCAAAAAGAATCTTAAAGCGCTGGATCTCACTCTCCACTCTTAATCACAGTGGCCTTTGAAATCTACATCAGTGACTTAAAGACACTGTTTTCATTCACTCTTCAGCTTTCAGCTCTCCACAGTGCTTTGAGTTTGTGGGTGCTGGTTTACCAAATTGAAATAACCCCTCTGTCCTGCTGTCAAAGCTCAAAGGCCTGGATGACAGACGCTGTGTCCTCCTCCCCTATTTAGTTTTCTCGCTGGGCTTTTTGCTTCTTTCTGGCCAGTCGGGCCTCACGCATCTCCTCCAGAGTTTTACGGGGGTCCATGACAAATGCCAGAGCCACGGCGGCAGTGCCATCACCATTCTGCCGTGAGAAACACAAGAAGGTGGCCCACAGGAAGGCGCAGCAACCCATGAAGGCCGTTCGCATGTGCAACGGCATCAGGACAAAGTTGAGAAACTGTAAAGAGGCAGCAGAGAAAGGGGCAGGGAAAGGGTCAGACATCATTTCAGGATATCACGAAAATGCCAAAGGTTTTCCTCTCAAAGGGAACAGACAGAAATTATTATGGATCTATAGATTTAATGAAATAAAGACTTAGCCGAACTCTGATCTGATTAAATCTTACTCATATACATATTTAGACATATTTTTTTCATTTTTCATCAGTCAAGTGTTACTCGTTTAATAATGTAGACCAAGACACTAGATTTTTTTATTATTATTATTGGAAATTGGTAATAGAAAGCAAATATCCTGTTGTTATTGGAGACAACTTAAATTGTTTGTGTGATCTTAAACTGTAACCTTCCCGCATGCACCAGAGCAACAGGCTCTTACAAGTACCATTTTAGGTGTGTTAATGCATAGTTGCTGCTGTTATTGTGTTTTATCCACAATTCCATTGTTGTTATACTCTTCAATTTTTGCAGCAAATACAGTCAGACCATGAGTGATGTGCAGTGCTCCATACACAACTGACTGCACACTTACATTAAGCCACACTGAAATGTGTATACACACAGAGGGAGAAAGACAGAAACATAGAAAGATAATTACGGTTGGGAGATCAGTCTCGTTGTTTTCTTATTCCCATTTTCTTTGTGAATTTAGTGTCTGAGAATAGTAGCAGCCAGGTGGTCAGTATCATCCACCACTGGCTGTGGTTTCCTTTGTGTAAATGATCAATACATTGGGAGAGCTGCACTTTTACTTTTAAGCTTTTACTTTCTCATCCTGACGGTGGGGTTCTTTTTGACACTCAATTGATCAAATTTACCACATTTATCAGAAATCTGCAAAACCACTGATTTCAATAGAAATCCTTTTGTTCTTTATTGACTCACAAGAGTCACACAAAATAATAAATTGATTCCAAGTTTACCTGCATGAATGGCCAATACATGAGTCCAGTCTGAAAAGGAAAACAAGAAATGATGAGTGCTTTTAATGTACAAAGTACTTTCACAAGAACTGTTTCTGCTCTCACTGCCTTAAATGATTATAATGAAAGACGCAGTAAAGATCCAGGGCACAGGATGCTCCTTTTTCAACAAATACACCACATCCAAAGTTGTGGAGGTGGACTGTGTACTTTCCCTTTGGGGTAAAGGAGCTTCATCTGTCCTAGCTGTCTGATGATATGCTATATATCCAACATCCCATTTCCTGTTCCATTTTGTGATGAAGTGCCACACGAGTTGGGCTTTGTTCTGGATTTAACGGTACTTTTAGGATGATTGATTGCTTGGAACGTCCATATCAGTGCACCCTAGAACATCTACAAATCATTTAATCTCTAATAGAGCCTTCAGAGATGGTTCATATAAAAAAAGGATACTTTCTGTAAAGTAAGCAATGCTACAATGTAAAATGATTCTGTTCCAAGTAAAAATCATGAGTTCTCAAGTTAAATAAAAGTGCAGTGAAATGTACTTATGAATATTAAAAAGCAGGCTACTTCATGTTGTGCAGCAGAATATCCCCTGTTGGTGTTACACTATCTAATATATGATTATTATTATTGATTTAATGCTCCTTTAAAGGCTGGTGGAGAGTGATGGAGGAAGTTCTATCTGGCCTCCAGTGATGTATAACATAATTTATCCCCATATAGGCTTAGTATAAAGCTGTCACAAGATGTAGTACAGTAAAATATGAAATTTCCTTCTAACATTTAATGGAGTAGAAATCAAAACTAACATTAAAAGTGAAAGAACATTTGAAAAAATTCACTTTCTAAATAACAAGAAAATAATGTTACGTGAGATCAGATCCTAAACTTTATCACATTTAAGAAGTAGGAATTTAAGAACAGCATGACACTGTGATTTGCATTTGGCAGGACTTCAGCACTTAGAAACGTCCGGAACCTCACTGACATTTTTATCCGTTGGCTGTAGTCACGATTGAATTACCCCGCTTGCTCCCGAGCTACTGCGCAAAAGCAGCATCAATCTGTGTTAATCTGGCTGTGAGCTGTCAGCAGCGGCTACCTAGTGCAAAGGGAAGGTGACTTTCTTTCGCTTGATGCTGCCGAGGCCTTTCTTACCTTCCAGGTGTTGAAGAACTTCTCCCTCCAGTCTTCAAAGACATCCTCCTTGCCCTCCAAGAAGCTCACTCCTGCAGGATAGGGAACGCATTTATGTTACCCATTTGTGCGCAATTACGCACAATGTCAGCTGATGCCTCACCTTGGCCTACATGATGTTTGATTGAGCGACAACACTGATAGGATGCCACTTCAACTCCCTAGTGCTTTAAGTCTTATATTCCCACTTACAAACTAATTTATCTTTGAGATTTTGGAATTAGATGTTTTTGGCATCAGGTAATGTTAGATGGATCGTTCATACAAAAGCGTACATCTGAACAGAGGCAGATGGAAGAGGCTAGCTGGAATTTGTGTATGTCTTCTCATTAAATGTGTACTAAAGTCCATGTGCCAACTTACCCGTGTAGAAGACACTGGTGGCCAAGGGCGAAGCGAAGCTTTGGTCCAGCAGGAGTTTGCGGAAAACCATCCCAGCAGACTTTCCAGGGAAACGTCTCTCCAGGGCTCGTAGCCAGAAGTAATTAAAGTTTCCATGGAAACTGATTGCCACAATGGCAACATTGCGAGTGTGTTTCCAGTCCATGCGCTCCTTCTGAGCCATGAGCTGGTGGACTAGGTCACCACCGGCGAATAAGCACCCGTACAAAGTCACATTGGCCAGCCAGGGGAATCGCTTGGCGGCTTCTTTGAGTACAGTTCTTCTCATGTTGGCACGGATGAAGAAGCTGAGGTCCCGCTGGCGCGTACAAGACTGTCTGCCCTAAATGGCTTCAATTCAGCAATCAAGACGCAAGCATAGCAGTTAAATTCATTTGACTAGGCCCTGATGTCACCCGGCTCTCTGACAGGACGCAATCCATCTGTGAGCGGTAATCGGGGAGGGATTATACGTTTCCACCAGCAGCAGGAATATCACACATTATCAGATCTCAGAAGACAACCGCGAAATGCAAATTCTGCCAAAACAAAAGTATCTCAGACAATCTAATCGGCATATTTGCGCTCTGCGTAAAACCAGCCATAGCTCCACTTTTGCCACTTAGAAAGGGTTTCTCTCCTAAAAGTAATGCGTCCTGGAGTTATGCGTGCGTAAAGTCATGCAGTCCAGTCATGATATAAAAGACACAGAGAAGCTTGTCTTTACTGGAACATAAAAATAAATCTAGATCATTCTGTCTGCTCTGACTCGGCGTGTCGATCCTTATGAATCCAGGTGCCTCTCCAAATACAAATCCTGCAGGTCAAGCGCAAATCTAAGGGATTGTCACAGTCTGCTCAGGCGCAGATCCGCGTCTAACTGCGTCACTGACATCAACAGCGACAGTTTACTGCGCAGAGCTCTGCGCTGAGGCGCGATCAGCCAGTCCATGCACCTGAAGATCAGCGCAGTCTAAAACCGCAAGGTCAACATTCCTCCCTCCCTCTCATCTTTGTTTCTAAAATTTGCTCTCTCAGGCTGGTAAAAGATTATTTTTTTAAATTAAGTAAAAATAATTGCTTTACTTAAGATACGCACATTATTAGGAGGAAGAAGGCTCGGAAAAAGGAATATTGTATTTTCTTTGCTGAGGGAGTCTGGGGCGTCACAGAGTTAGAAAGATGCCACATCACTCCTCACCCTTAATCATGACTTTATGTTTCTAATTGCTATCAAACAGATAATGTCTGCCATACTCAGTATTGTATTGCAGATTCATGTAATAAACTGCATCACAATGACCTAAAATTGAAGGCCTGAAACCCATTGTTTTGAACTTGTGGGATTTTCTACTTTCTTGACCTTTTCCCAAAACAGCTTCAAAATTCATGCTATTTTCACGACATGTTTTGAATATCCACAGATATCCAAAATAAGCTGGTGGATTTTCTTCTCCCCCAAGAGATGTCTGGCACTTTGCAAAATGGCAAAAACTCGTTTGAGTGAACGGAATGAAGTCATTGACTCCTTCAAAGTAAAGTGCTGTATCCACTGTAGACCACTAGAGGACGACACACCTCCACACAGAGACTGCTGCACTCTGTCAAACCGTTAGTGTCTTGGATGGATTACTGAACAAGCCTATCAGGTAAACTTTCAGGGCCCCAGGGTCAGCAAACTGATGCATACAAATGCATTCAAAAAGAAGGAAAATTATTGTAATTTGCAGGCTTATAGCTTCTATAATGGGTAAGCACAACATGAGTAAACTGAGTAAAATTACTGATTTCTATAGGCTTGAATATTGTTACACAAAATGGACATATTGTTGTACACGCAAATCAATAACATATTAATTTATTGTTTATTTTTGCTCACATGGTCGATAAAAAGTAGCGGCACCACAGTGAATTATCAGATCAATTTGAACATTTTATGATCATACTGACAGGATCACAGAATGTCTTAATTTCAACAAAAACATTTTTTTCTTGAAATCTGGCCTTTTGAGTTTGACATTTGTCCAAAAGATACAGCAAAAGGTGGACAAAAAGTAACCACAGAAACAATAATTACACCACATAAAATACGTAAACGTCTGTCAATAAGAGATAATAAATAGAATCAGGGTAGTAAACACAAGGCACTCAATGATGGTAATATGTGAACCCAGACTTTAGTTGTTTTAAAACACTGCAAAGCCTCTTCAGTCTTTAACTTTTGATGGTATGTAACTCTACTCCCTCCTGTTAACACTGATCTAGGCGTTTTTTCAGATATTTCAATACAGACAACATGATATATCGCAGCTTTGACCTGCACAGTACATGTATAGCCCAGATTTGGCCTCACATCAACTCGTTTCATCAGTTGCACTTGGCTGGGTTAATTAGGGAGGGGCACAAATCACGTCTTAATCTAATTGGTTGATCTTCCTGTCGATCGCAACAATCTGCTCTGTGATTGGCCGTTTCCCTTAAAGCCTCGGAAGTGTCATTTTTGGACTTGAGCAAAACTTGGGCATATATCGAGCGGCGGCGGCGGCTGCGAGGTGATTCATAACTTTCGGGACGAAATAATGGCCACCAGAAAGCACTGAAACAGGTACGTTTGGAAAGTACTCTCCTCCCGAGACGGGGAATTTTTAGTTTCATCGATTTGCTGTTGTTTTTTTGTCGTAGTTAATGGGTGTGTTGTGTTTGCTCTCTCAAGCATGTTCAGAGTTTCATTGTCTTTTGACCACAACAAGCTAGCCCTAACTTTCTCTCTGTCTTGAAACGTTATTCTGAGAAGCTAGCGACAAATTTCACTGAAATGTGGCAGTGTTGTGACACAAACTGGCACATAGTGGCTCCTGTGTATCACTAATATCGAGTCTTCATCACCACAGTGCCACTTTTTCAGTGCCATTTCAAGCAGATACTTGACAACTTTTTTGCTGCTTGGTCTGTTATTCTCATCTTCTTCCACCAGAGTAACAAGCAGCGCCAGCCATACTTTCAGGCTAGCATTTAATGGATGAAGTTGTTATTTAGTAAACAGCTTGTGTGCCGAATTATTTTCAACACATTGTTTATTTAAAAAAACGCTTCCATATTTTTACTATGGGGTATGTGGCTTTGCTGACAGCAGCGCGAACTTAAAAATGCAAGATTTTCTAACGGAGTTTGGTTGAAGCTCTGTCCACACTGTAGATACATAGTTAATCAGAGTTACATCCATCGACCTGACGTCCCGTGACATTCCAGCACGAAAGTATTAGAAGCGTGAATTGTGAAATTATACGTTTTACACATTCTTGAACTTGTAAAGGAGACTAGGGCAGCCCCAGTGCTTGTGGGCGTGGGTTTGACTTGAAAATAACTGCAAAATACGGAAGTATTTGTGAGCGAGTTTAGACATGTCTGATGTCTCCTGCTGTCTCCTTTCGTCAGTGGTCTGCTCTAATAATAATCATGTGTTTTTGCACTTGAATGCCTTTCATAACTCTCTTGTTAGTCAGAGCATATGCAGCATGATGCAAGGAGCTGTATCTTTATACTCATTTGTGATCAGCTTAGGTTATCATAACTCAGTGAGGCATTCAAGTGCTTATCAATAACAACACCCAAGTGCAATAGTACACTATGTTAAACTGAGCGTGCTAATAGATATTAAGAATACAATGACAAAGAATGATAAACAGAGGCTCAAAAGCAACACACTCAAGCCTTAACTTTAGTTGCATTGGAAAATATGCCCTTTTTTTGGCCCTGTACTAAGTTTCTTCAAGATGTTCATACACATACAAGACTTGGTGTCTCTACATTTTTAGGAAGCGCATGTTTCTGACACTACAAACAGTCTCACAGACCTGTGAAAGCGGGACAGTGGGCCATCATTCCATGCAGGTTGACCTAAATACTCTGAAAAGCACTCAGCTGAACGCCCAGGCTGCACATTTACATCAAAAGCATGAAAGAAATAAGGACAGGAGGAGGCATTTTTGCTCATTTGTGTCTAGCCACACCCGTATCATGTAAACAGACAAGAGATTTTTCTCTTTTTTTTTGCATCATAGGAAAACCAGCTTGACGTTTGCTTGGATAAGAGCCCAGAATTCACTTATGAGTCTTTAGTTTATAATCCCTCTTTCTCTCCAAAACCCACTACAGGATTAAAGAGATAGAGAGAGGGCCAGCACCCTTTTTTTAGAGGATGTACAACAAGGCTGCTGCTCTGGGGGCATTTTGTTGGGAGAAAGAGAGGAGTGTGTGAGAGAGAGGAGGACCAGTGTTAGTTGTGGGTGTTGTTTATGTCAAAGTGAGCGAGGGAGTGGATGCCTGCATAATTGTGTAGCTCTACATTTGCATTCATGTGTGTATAAATACATAAGCCGGACTTTAATGGTTGTGTATTTATGTGCGACCTAATCAAAATGTTGTTGAATTATTCATTTAGTTTACTTCAGGGACTTTCTATAAACTGCCCATTCTGTATTTACTATATGCAGTATACCAGAAAATATTTTGATTATCACATTATTGCTTAAGTCCTTTTTAAAGCCAAAAATCACAAGTGATTGCTGGTTCCAGCTAAGGCTACAATTAATGATTGTTTTTGATAAATCTGTCTTTTATTTTCTTGATTAATCAATTATACATTTAATCTTTAAAACATCAGATAATAGTAATATTAGTAAAACATGTCTTAAGTCCAAAGTTGTTTTGTCTGAGCAACAATCCAAAGATGTTCAGTTCATGTACGACAGAGAAATGTTTCAAATCTTTACATTTGAGAACACAAAATTGGGCAAAATAATTTCTAATAATTTTCTTTTGCTAAATAGATTGATAGACTTATTGCTACAGCTCTAGAGTCTTAAATGTGAGGATTTTCTACTTTTTTTTTTGGTAATTTATGGCAAGAATTTGAACACTTTTGTACTTGCTGGACAAAACAAGACATCTCACGGCTCTTGGAAATTGTAATTAGAACTTTTGAGGGTTTTTTTATGTTTAGTTTGACCGTTGTTTGTTGCAGCCTTACACAATATTGAAATGTGTTGTGCACCATGGTCTAGTGTTGGATGACAGATTTTTCCACTTTGCCAAAGGGCAAAAAACTGCATAATATATTAGTCCATTAGGACAACCTCCTCTCAGTATATAATGTACAGTGAGTGTACTGCATGCCACAGAACATCATTATAATAACCGCAATTACAGAGTGTAGGAGAAAGCATCATTTGTTTGCAGTTTACCATTTGAGCAAATAAAATGTACTGAATTGCTGTTTAGCACTTGAAGTCACAGCTCATCTATTGTCGGCATGTGTGGGACTTAATTTTCAGTTTATTCCCACACAAACATTTTCATCTAAACCTTCTTTATCTAGCACCCAGAGAGCTCCTTACTTATTTTACAGTTATATTATAAACACATTTTCTTGTACATATAGAGTGTTATGCTGCATAGTTTGGTATTAAAACGACTAAAATAGGTCTTTAACTGTAGGAGAGCTCCAGCACTGATAAGACTTGTCTTGTGATAAGCAGGCTTTTGAAAGCTGTTAATTGTTGTATACATGGCATGTAAACATTATCAGATGGTGTCTATGTACTGCATGTAATGCGGAGCTTGAAAAAAACGCTATCTGGATTAAGTGTGGCGATGCTACATTTGCCGAAGTAGAATGTAAGACGCTACCCTGGAACACGTGATATTAAGCATACTGTACTATGTGCCAGAAGCATGTGCCTATCAACGACTTCCTCTTTAAATGCAGTAAAGGAAGCGTGGTCGACCACAGCAGGGTGTCAGGTAGTGTGACGGCTTTCAGCCCTGAGAAGGACGTAGCTGAAGAAAAAGAGCCTGATTTCATATGACAGAATCTGATCCATCTTCTGTGTAACACGACAACATTTAATCCAACACATTACTGCCTGAGGCACTTTTATCAAAAGGAGTCATAAATCCCACATGAGCCTTTACTACCTAAAGATTTAGCCAGTTATTCTGCAGCGGGAATGTAATTAAGGCTGTCACACAGTGCTATATTCACCTACATTCAAAAATCATGCATGGCCATTCAAGAAACTGATAATATTTTGATAAAGGATTATAGAAAAATGGTACAAAATGCATTGACTATTGACATCCTAAGTCACACCTACTGAATGAATGCTTCTGTCTATGTGTAAACTGGCTGGTAGGGATTCATTGATTTAATCTGTTGTAAAAGTGTTATTCATTGAATTGATTAGTCTGTCAACAGGACATGAATTTGCTATCATTGTAATAACCATTTATTTATTAGTAGAAGTTATTTATTAAGTAAACAAGTGTCAAACATTAATTTGCTCCAGCATTTCGAATATAACAGTTTAGATATACAACTGAGTAAAAACAGTTCCAACATGTCTCCTTAAACTGTGGGAGCTTAATAAAATAATAGACTAACTGATGGTGAAAATCATCAGTTGAAGTCCTTTTGATTCTTTCTCCAGAATTAGACGTCTCTTACAGGAAGACATTTAAAGGAAATTAGTTTTGTCTACAGAGGTTTCATGCTGTTTGTACCCTACGTGTTGGGGTATGATAAAGACTAGCAGCTTCACACAGGTGTATTAGAAGTATATAAAATATGTATTCTGTGATTTAATGAAAATTAGCTGTCAACACAATATTTTGGATTGAATAGATGCGTTTATGGTGTGATGTTGAAGCACCACTAGTTTTTTAAGTACTTCCAAGTCCACTAATAATCAGAGATAGCAGGAATTTGTTTTTGTTAAAACCAGTTAGAATTTCTATCACTTTGAACTGTTTTCATAGATACGGTTTGGAAAGTGAGTAATTTTGCTGCAGACGTTGAGTTGCAATGTGTCCTTAACTTTTTGAAGCAGTTTTATCAGTGACTGTGGTGACGTTAACACTGAGAATATAGTTCATACGGTTGTTGTTTTAAAACTAGATGAACTCTACACATTAGTGTTGCTTTGTTTCATGCTATCAGCTTTCCCATACAGCTACTGGATTTGACATTAACACGCAGCCAAAATAACTAATCCAGCAGAGCGGCAGCATTATTTTAGTGACGTTTGAAAACAGATGCTAAGGTCACAGGAAGAAGCTCATTATACTGACGGTACTTTAAATGAGCAACCAGGTTTCACTGGGGGGTATTGTGGGGTCAGTACAGCATGCTAAGTACACCTACTTTGTGTGAATATTGTTTATAAAGGTTATTATCAATCTAGCCCAATACTGTAGTCTAATGAAGTTGTTGTTAACTGACTGGTAGGTAGGAGGCTGGCTGGTAGCTGTAGGAAGTGGTTTTCTTGTTGCCACATATCCTCAGTCAAAATGCTCAGTATGTTTTGTTTTTTTTGTCCTGTAGTTTTTCAAGTAGAGAGTAGATTTTTCGATCAGTTAAAAGGGTTTTTCCATTTGGTGCCACTCCAAGGAAGTTTTACTCAACGTGAAAGGACAATTACGCAAAATAGACATTTTCTTTATGAAAGTCAAACAGGAAATGCAAAGATTTCTGTCAAATAAGGTAACATGGACTCACTGCGCACAAACCATTCATGCTTGCTGTCATGCATAGAACCCCTTCTGAAGGCACAGTCTGAGCCTGGAAAACCCCTTTAAGAGAAACAGACACAAAAACACAACTTTAAAGAAGCACATGTATTTAGTTTGTTTAATTAATTCATCGATAGTTTTTCCCTTTTTTGAGGGAGACTTCATCTTCTGGCGTTATTAGATTGGACACATTTCATTGTTATAATAATCATTAAATGGAGAAAACTGCTTTAAAACATAACACAAAAATGTGTATCTTTCTTTGCAGCCCTAAATTGCATTGTGTTTATCTGAAAATGTATCTGGTGTGTTCATGCACAGGGCAGCCTCAAATACTGTATTCACAGTGTCACTGAAAGTGGAACATAAATTAAAGGAAATATTCTACTTGCTCAACATACTCAGAAACAAAGGACAGAGAGAACAAGTTGATATTTTCAAATTGAAGAATAAAATTACATTTTATTGCATCTAAATGCTTAGGCCATGATGTCCTCTGATGATTTGATTTGAGCCCCAGCACAAAGAAGTTAAATTCAGTTTTGTTTGGGATTTTTTTTCTTTTAATTTTGGTGAATTTAGATTTTTAGATAAAAATTTGAAAAGTCACTAGTATCCTCTTTCTTTCAGAAACAGTGTCCCTGTTCCTCTAAGGCCATTATTTTTTGATACCGTTTGTTGATTGTTACTGTTTGACATTAGTTATAACAAAATCTATTGACATTGTCATTCGACATTATAAACTGTTGATACGCAACAATATAAAAGTTGACAATAATCCAACAAGTGTGACATAAAGAAACAGCTGAGTTTGTGAAATGTGTTCTTCACGACATGACGTCTGATGCCAGGTAGAGTTTGCTATCGTTATTTTCCACTCCATGATCTCTCCAAGTGCATTTTCTGAATGTCTGGTTTCAGGTTGTGCTGCGTCTTGGTTGTGTTTTGTAAATATTCTTCTCTCGTGTGTTTGCCAGGAGGCGGGAGGATGTCTGTGGAGGTGGACGTGTTGCTGCAGGAGGCGAAAGAAAGCATCGAGGCTGCCCAGAACTACCGCAGTGAACTCCAGCAGCGCCTGCATGGCCTCAACCAGGCCCGCAAGCAGGTACTTCAACCTGTTCACACTTCTACATATTCATGGATGTCAGACTAAATAGGCTGGATGGCGCCACCATTTGAACACTTATAAAGCGCGTGGACTCATGTTACTGCAGCCAATCTTGTCCTCTTGTGACATCTTTGTGTGCTGCAGTGCGTTCCCTTCTTCAAATGAGCTCAACCAGGCCAAAGCAATGTGGAGTGTATTAGCCAGTGACCCAACAGAGTCCCAGGAGAGTATATTTTCCCCCTCTCTCTGCTATCTCTTCCTTCCCCCTGCTGTCTAGATTTACCCGTCCAGCTGCTCACAGTAAACAATGCTCCTATTTCCTGTTACTATGGACAGACAGCAAGACAAGAGAGAGAAGAGGGACCAGGCAGATCTTTGTCCAACACGTTTGAATTTCTAAATAGTTTTTGTACACTAGTTTGTAGTTTTTTTTTGCGTCGGCCTCACTTTTTAGCCCTGGAGGATACTGCTTGACCCAAGGTCCAGCCAGACTCATAAAAAACTATCCTCAGTCACAAGAAGAACAAGAAGTGCTGCTACAGATGGTCTGAATCCCACAGAGGCCTGATGTCAACACCACGGAGTCAATCTTAGATGTAGAGGTGGACATACGAGACAGACTGAATCCACAGAAAAGCTGTGATTTAAGCTACCTACTTGCAAAGTACCTTAAAAAACTGTGTGCCAGTTTATCCAGGAGAATTGGTCTATTTTATAAGAAGATAACTGATAAACGTCTATTTCATGCAAATTCCACCAATTTAATGCTAACTGTATGCTGGCAAATATGCAAACTTTAGATTTCAAATTTTTTTCAAACTCTGTTAATTTGCCAGCTCTTGCATGTTAACACAGTTGGCATGCAGTACTTTGAGCTGTAGTCTGAACTTTGACAACATTGGTACAGAGGATAAGCTGAAATCTTGTTTTCCTGAAGCCTGTTATGCACATGTCTGGTTGCACACAGCGAGCATTTTAAATGCCCTCTCAGAGTAAATACCCAGAGGGAGAAAATACTCATCCTCTGTGCCTCAGACACATTCACTGCTGAGTCAGAATCAGATGATTCAGCTTTCAAACTCCTGTCAGAAGAAGCACATACGAGCTTTAGATTTGTAAATAATATGTTGGAAAAGCAAACATACTTATCCATTTTCTTGCCCTGACTTATATCCGAATATACAGTAAAGTAGATTGTACTCTTAGAATTGTATGATAAATGTGAAGCCCCTCCAGCTGCTTAGTTAAGCATATTGAGAAAACTGGAGAAAACAGCAAGCCAGACTCTCTAATGAACAGATTATGTGTTGTTTGTTTTATCTGTGCAAATACAAAAATGTAAGCATGACAGTTTGTGTTTTACGGTGTCCTATGTGTGACTATTTCTTGTCCAATGATCATTACGTTTGAATGTAACTCCACCATAAACACAAACTGTCATCAAAAGTACAAAACTTCAGTATCAGTGGTATCCAATGTTTTTCTCTAGATTAAAAATAGTTGCTATAGCAAGTTGCAGTAGTTGCCAGATAATCGTATAAGTCATCTAGCTAAAAGAGTTGCAAAAGCATTTATATTTTTTTCCTGACGACTAAGATGTATGTCCTGTTGAGCGACTCCAAATACTGCAATAGTGGCAGAGGGTTCTATGTTTAGTTTCAAAACAAACATCAAAGGTTTTGCATATTGATAGTCTTGTTTAGTTTAGGACAAACCTTAAACATTGCCCACAGGTGTAAACCTAACTGACTCTGACCACAATTTGATACAATCTCAATATGGAAATTTGCTACACAAGGCTGGCTGACTGGTTCATGCTGCATCCCAGTTCAGGGAAAGCAATGCTGCTGCTGTTTTAGCTCTGCTTTCCTTCCATTGCCAAGCTAACTTTGACCTACTGCTTAGTGGGGTGCAGCTTGAGTTAACAGTGATAGTTTCAGGAGGAGGGTGAGGTGACCTTGCTGTGCAGAGTTGCAGTGCAATTTACATCTGCTGAGATTAGATCACAGTGCAAATGTGGTCAAACTGATCCAATCCAATTTCATTCCCAGTGTGTTTTGCATACATTTAAACTTTGCATCAACGTGCAGTTTCCCTGATTATCTGGATACAGATCATATTTTAATATCGGTTTGTGTGACTGAGACTCCCTCCACCCAATCCCAGCTGTTTCATCGCATATTATCTTGGCTCGAGCAGTGGTGGAGTGTTTTTTTTCCTCTTTTTTTTTTCCCATGACCCCCTTCTTTCCCACAGAAGGAATGGCTCACCACCAGATTAAAGGAATCCAGGAAACATTACACACCACAACACACAATGAGAATAAGAAAGAAGATCCGAGAACATGTGTGTGTGTGCTTGAAATCTCAGACAATACTATCACTGCAGCATCTTGCCTTTGTAAGAGGAGGAGTCCAAACATTTGGGGAAAACTTTTTCTACTCTGCTTGATGTCAGATCAACTCGTCCCATGTTAGAAAAATAGTCTGACAATGTCTGGTCATATTTTTAGACTATTATTTTACAAATGCCAAAATAATGATCAGGGGTTATCTGCGTCACACTGATAGTCACCAGGAAGTGCCCTGCCTCTGCTCCATACATACACACTCATACACAAAGATCAGTGTGTTTTCTGGCAAAAGCCCGGAGTATGTTTCCATTCTCATAGTCATACTGTCCCTGCTTTATCAGTGCTGCAGTTGTCAATCAGCCTTCCGTTTCCTGCTATCTCTCTGTATACTCATTGTGAAATCCTTGGGCCTGTGTCATTGTGTGTGTATGTGTCTGAAAGTGTGTTTGCAAATAGGAACTGAAACCTGACCTCCACTGCAGATGACAAACCAGCAAGCTTCCTGATGCGCTACTTGTCAGTGAGGATAGTCTGTGCTGGCACTGTGTTTAGCATGATGTTTAATATTAGTAGTTGTGGTGGTGCTAACGCTGAGAGAAACAACATTAGTGACAGCACAGCAAACCACATGACTCGTGGAGCTTTATCAGTGATGAAAACTTAAATGAGTGCAAAGATGACGTGTTGGTGCCCAGAGACCGTTAAAGGGAGGGGTTTGTCCTCTGGGGACTCGACTATGTTGGACTAGCTATTAATATCTCTTAAAGCGAGACACTACACATGAACAGGGAACATTCTTACCTGATACAAATCACTATGACACTTTCCCATTTGATTCCTTTTTAGTTTTACAAGTTTTCTGAAATTAGATATTTCAATATTTACACGAGGTGTTGTTTATCTAAATATACATTAATTTGACTTCATTTGCAGGACAGAAATCTGAACATTGGATGAAGCCAAGTTCAAAATTCCTATTTCATGACATGTTAGAGTCAAGGGTTTTTACGAGGGGATTTCGCTTTTTTTTAAATTTATTTTTTATCACTCCATACATCTGGAAATTACACTGACAAACTTTGGATAAGTCGAGGAAAATAGATGGATGGTGTCACATAAATTTCCTTAAAATTTCTACTTTGCTGCAGTGTCAACTTGTAAAAATCGTGCACATATATGGTTCGTGTGTTGGACAAAAGCTCAGCTTTAGAGGTTTGAAACTGTCTAAATGTGAAATGACAAAAGTGCAGGGCTTAGTCACAATGTTCCTTCACATGCTCATGTCCTCACCTGTTACCTTCTTCCTCTTTCTTCTGTTCTTTAGGTTCGAGGCAGCTCAGGTCAGGCTCGCGAGGCCCTCCGGAGGCACTTTGCAGAGCTGCAGGCAGCAGCAACTCGATTGCTGGCAGAGCGACTGACCACCCTGCTGGCTGAAGTGGACACCATCGAGGCCGACAGCATCAAGCCGCTCGATGACTGTCAGAGCCTCATCGAGCATGGTGTGGGCCAGGCTGATGAGCTGCTGAGAGAGGGTGAGTTCCACAAAGACAACACATGCAACTCTCTTGTTGGACTGACCACCAACACATCTGAAAAACAGTCATCATCTTCAGGAGGGAGGATACACAAGTTAATTCCTGCCTGTTAGCTGCAGCATTTAGATGCTTTTTATGTGACACTACAATAGGTATTGTTGGGTTTTGTACTGTTGGTCACACAAAACACAATTTACAGGCACTACTTTGGTAGTTTTCATTTACATATCTTTTTTTTAGTCTAAACAATCAAAAAAGAAAAAATGAGAAATCAATGTCCCTAATAAATAATGAAAAAAAAGTAGCACTCCTACTTCTGATGTCACCCCCATCTAAGTGTTGTAATCTTTCTCTACAGGAGAAGCAGCTCTGCGCTGTGGGCTTGGAGAGAAGGAGGATAAACTTGGCAGTTTTACAAAGAAGGCCATGCACATCCAACTGGACAGGTAGGACAGACGCGTGACTTAGCTGTAGGTGTTTTCATCCATTAGGGGAATAAACAAATTGGCTGTCACTGCAACAATATTCTATGATGAGAATACAGAAAAGGTGTGTTTATATTACCAGCGTGCAGTGATTCCACTTTGTCTTTTGTGTGTCTTTCAGCCTGCCAGAGGTACCGGCGTTGGTGGACGTGCCAAGTGTTTCAGCCCAACTGGATGACTCCCTGCTGGGCATGCTGAGAGACCGGGTGTCCCGCCACGGCTCCGTCTCCTCCCACCCACCTGTTCAGATAGAAGAGCTGCAGGAGAGACCGGGCAGCATCTTTGTCCGCTGGTGTAAGGTCAGTGAGGGAAAGGGACACAAATAGAGCTTTTTCACAAGTTCCACAATTTTTCCCAGGCAATAATGTTTCTCTGGAGCTGTGTGATTTGTGTTGAGACAAATCCCCAAGAAGACTAAACAAACAAATCAAAAGCAGTCTTAAATTAACCTCTGAATGTTGACCTCTGTTCCTCGAGGAAGGCTCTTGAATGTGCTTAAATGCGTAGATACTGCTCTCATATGCAGTGAACATACACTGCCGCTGTGTTTTGTGTTTTAGATAAACCTCTGAATGTTGTTATTTGTTCATCAGGTGGACGAGGACTTTGCAGCAGCAGATTATCGGCTGCAGTACCGGCGGTCTGGCAGCGGAGGAAGCCAATACGAGGACGCCTACATCGGTCGAGACTGTGAGTTCTTGGTCCTCCATCTGGATCCTCACATCGATTATCTGTTCAGGGTTTGTGCCCGTGGGGAGGGTCGCACCGAGTGGAGCCCCTGGAGCATCCCACAGACAGGATATACCACACTGGCACCGCATGGTAGGTGTAGCCTTGGTTTCTGACCTACTAAGGGCAGCACTTTAACTTTATTAAAGGGTTGATCTGCTTCTTTAGAGCTTGAAATGTAGCCTTGCTGGCAACTCGCTCACAATGGGAGACCTTGTGTGCTGGGAGATCTCTCTACAAAGACGTGTCAGACTAACAAAAATATTCATCTTTTTCTGAAATGTGTTTTTATTTGTTTCCTTGTCATCCAGAGTGGCGCTCAGGGACAGAGGGCTACATCCTGAGCAGCAGGAAAAACATCGCCCTGCGCAACGACTCCTCTCAGTCTCGCTGCCCCGTCCTCTACTCCAATGCCCCAACCTACTTCTGTGGCCAGACACTGACCTTCAAGTATGCTCACACCGACCCACAGACACATTACAGTATACATACATACACGAACATCTTCCAACTTCTCTTCTGGATTCTTGAACTTACTGTTACATGTTTTATGTGTTTGTAGGATCTCTGCAGCGGGTCAGATGGATCGGAGGGACAGTCTTGGCGTGTGCATTGGCAGCGAGCGGGGAGAGGAGTCACTTCAGAGCGACCAGGCCGTCTGCATTTCCACCAATGGTATGCTGACACAGATAGGTTGAGCTGAACTCAGTTCTGCAGGTGACAGTGTCTACTTCATGTCTGAGTGAGCGTCCTGAGCACTCCTCCATAAAAGTCACAGCGGCACTCCTATTAAGTTGGAACGAGTAACAAATCAACCAATTTCAACACAGCACAAGTCTAACACTGCATGCATTCACATTCACAAATAGGCATGCATAGCAACGTACTTTGAGTCGTTTGATAAAGGTTTTTTTTTTTTTTTGACATTTCAGCAACAACAGTGGTCCAAAAAGAGTTACAAAACATCCATCCATCCATTATCTGTACACCTCTTAATCCTATGGTCGCGGGGTCCATCCCAACCGACTTAGGGTGAAGGCAGGGGACCCCCTGGACAGGTCACCAGTCTATCACAGGGCTACACTTAGAGACAGACAACCAAGCACACTCACATTCACACCTACGGACAATTTAGAATCACCAATTAACCTCAACATGTTTCTTCACTTCAGACAGATGTGTGAACTGTCAAAAACAGGGTCACAGTTTATAAGGTGCAGGTTTTACTGCTCATAAAGTAGTAGTTACATTGTCATTACACATGGACAGAATTTTCAGTGCTTTGCAAATCATAAATATACTATGCTATTAGTTATTGGGCTAGTCTAATTAATTTGTCATTAGTTTAGATGTTTATGAGAACATTGTTATGCATTACATACCACTTGATGTTCTGTCACAAATGTCCAGAATCCTAAGATAAGTCTCTTAGTACTTTCTGGCTTCCCTGGTCTGTCTGGGGCCCTCAGCTCAAATTACATGGACAAATGTATGGCTACATTTCTGGAAAAGGCTCAGTTACCTCCTGAAGCAGCGGGCCACTGTAGCTTTCAGCAAACATCAAAACAGGGGGAAAAAAATAGCAATAGTTTGTTTGGGACTATTTTTAGCGACAGATGATTTCACATTGGCTGCTTCAGTGAATATCTGGGACAGCAAGCACTTTAATATGTCTTCATGTCTCCTTTTGTAACAATTCGTTGATTTTGTTATAGAAACACAATTCAATAACTGAATAATATAATATTACTAGTTTTATTAATATTAAAATGAATGTATTTACTTTGTTTTCTGTTGCATGTGACTGTCTGTCTTAGTTTAACCAAACTGCACAGAGAAAGCACTAAAATCCTGCATTACTTTTTGACAATAAAAAACATTAAATAATACTTAATCCTCAAGTTTATGTGAAATCACTCAATAATTTCTCAGTCTTGGCAGTAAAGTCAGATCCCATTGATCTTCTTGTGATTTTAGGGTATTAGATTTAACTTTATAATGTCTTTGAAATTGCTCACAATGTGAATATGTGTAAAAGTTTATGAAACTACTGACTTGATCCTGTAACAGCTGGATCTCTACGCCTCTCCTCTCAGGTGCTGTTTACGTCAATGGTAAAGAGATGACCAACCAGCTGCCCGCCGTCACTGTTGGCTCTGCCGTGACCTTTGACATGGAGGTGGTGAACCTGTTCCCCGTCAACAACAATAACCTGAGCGACGGGGGAAACTTCAAGCTGAGGGTGACCATCGGCTCAGGGAACCGGGAGGTGGTGTTTGATTGGCTGGTGGACCAGGCGGTGGACTGCCTCTTCTTCGGCTGCTGCTTTGTCCACTCCGGCTGGAAAGTCCTTGTGTTTTAAGGCCTCGGTTTAAAGGAATGGATCCCCCCCGTGTTCAGGAGCCCCTCACCCAGGCGCTATTATCTTGAGTTTCTCTTCAGTTCCTTTTTCTTTCACATCCGAGGCACTCACAGAGTGGCTGCAACATCTGGAAGAGCAAGGAAAAAAATCTGTCATTTGTCCCAAGAATTTCATCAGAGTGACAGTCACTAACTTCCGCACATTATTCCACATCTGCAACTGCACAGAATCTGCAATTCTGTCATGAATCTTTCCAGAAATTGAGAGTTGAGTCCTACAACACCAGGACAATATTAACCTGCATATCATGGAAAACAGTTATCCAAATTTGCTAGATAGCAACAACAAAGCAAATGTGGTGATGAGAGTCTCAAACAGAAGTTAGCAGTGAGGAATAATTTCTCTTCTATTCTGCTATAGCAAACACAATTCCACTGGAGGACAGTGAAGAAGAAATGGAGCCATTATCTCAATCTGCAGCTTTGATAACTTCTCAGCCAAAGATGGCTGATTCTGAAAAGAGATGAAACTAGTTCAAACTGTGGTGCTCAAGGGGGATCGTTGCTGCTGCAGCAGAATAGATACGTTTTAATAAATGTCCTACCGCATTTGCAAGATGGTGATCGCCAGAGCCACGACAAGTTCATAAACCTCTCATAGGGAAACTTATTAGTGACGTTCACGGAAGGTTTGTCCGTCTTCATGTACAGAACAATGGTCCAAACAGTCATGCAACACAAAAGACGTCAAAAAATGGTAAACCTCCTGACAAATCAGCTACACCTGGAGCTCATCAACCCGGACGTCCTTAAAAACAGCCTTCAAATTTTGGAGAAATGGCTCCTCCAAAGTTCTATAATGTGGTCAAATAACAAAACTTACAAAGTATAAAATAAACTAGTCGGGCTCCAGAATAAAGTCATAGTATAAAAAAGTCTTTACTTACTTCCAAGTGTGCGTGCCAGGTAGATAATGTTTTCAGTGTGTGGTCTCCACAGCAAAACAGTAAATATTTGGACTAATGGACCACCACCCACCTGGTTTGTTGTGTGCCTGTAAACTGTGTGGGAGGAAATGTGATTTGTGCTGTGAGTGATGCAGCTCTTCCTCAGGCTTCAGGGACATTTGTTGGAGGAGTGATATCCGTGTTCACGCAGCTTCTTTACTCGTAGTTTGTTTTACTTTGATTCCCAAACCTTCTTACAAGGTTGGACATTGTTTACAGCTTGTTTTTGTTGCTGTTGTTCTCGCTGTGGAGAGAATTTTCACCGGTCGTTCATCTATGCATCGTCTTAATTTAGTTGTAGTGGCAGTTTGAGAGCTTCTAGAGCAGGGGTGTCGAACTGCGGTCCTCGAGGGCCGCAATCCTGCATGTTTTAGACGTTTCCCTCTTCCAACACACCTGATTCAAATGATCAGCTCATCATCAAGCTCTGCAGAAGCCTGATAACGATCCTGATCATTTGAATCAGGTGTGTTGGAAGAAGGACACATCTAAAACAT
Source organism: Stegastes partitus (assembly GCF_000690725.1). Classification (NCBI taxonomy): domain Eukaryota; kingdom Metazoa; phylum Chordata; class Actinopteri; family Pomacentridae; genus Stegastes; species Stegastes partitus. The sequence continues at coordinate 30,971 of NW_007581380.1, read as the reverse complement.
GCAGGATTGCGGCCCTCGAGGACCGGATGTCGACACCCCTGTTCTAGAGGAAGAACACATCCTAGAGGGCCTGTTTAAATGTTTTAACAGCTTAACCTGCTGGTTTATTTTTTATCTTATCAAAAACCATTACTGTGAAAGTCATATCCTCTTCTCAGAGCCTCGAAAAGTTCAATTGTCAGAAGTTTAAAGGGACAGTTCACCAAAAACACAAACCAACCTGAGGGTTTTTCTGTCGGTCTGTAGCTCAGGAGTGAATTTGCAGACTCAAGACTGCATGTGTCTGGTTTCCTCCACAAATATCTTGTTGTTGTGAGGGGAACTATTGCTGTCGCATTTTATTTTAATTTTTGTGCAGTTTCTTCCTGCAAGCAGTTGAGCTGTGACCCCTTTGACCTCTGAGCCACACACGGCTGATGCTCAGTGAATTTCTGAGGGGCTTTGAACCTAAAAGGCTCAATGGAAAATGAATAGCAATGTGTCTTCAGATATAATGACAGCTCGTCTTATTATTTACTTTTGTCTTGCGACTATCTTTGGACCTCTCCTCACGTGGTTGTATTTAAGATTTAATTTTCGAGATGTTTTGTGGTCTTCAGGCGCAGGGTAGTAGCTTTTTGTCCCAAGATAATGTTTGAATGAAGTCCTTGAAAAGACCACTCAGAGAGGGAAAATATCTGAAATGAATAACTTGTGTATCTGAGTTTACGCAGACGATTTCCTGGCAGAAACTCCAGGCTGCAGAGTTTTGTCTTTTGTTGAACTGTTCCTTAAATGAATCAAGCTGTTTCTTTGCTTTTTAAGCTTCCTTTAGTGACAATCCTAACAGTATTCACAACGTGTTAGTGGGAGGAGGAGTGTTTAAAGTTTAAGGAGCACAAATTTAAGTTATTAATGCATGTGGATGTGGAAGAGCAGATCACACAGACCTCGAAGCTTTGGATGAGAAACTCAACTAAAAATCTTTAACGTTATGAACATAAATATTGTTTAGAAATACATGTTTGGCCTGCAGATGACAGGGAAAAACAAGGCCAGCTTTAAAATCTCAGCTCTCCCTTTGGCCTCTTTTTGTGGAGTGTTTTCATTGTTTCTAACCAAATGTGTCATTTTCAGCTCTCTTTCTGATTTAGAAGTTTATCTGCAGAGATTCCTGCTCGTCTTTCATCTTTTCCGAACAGTTTAATCACTGTTTCTCTGGAATATCTCAGAATCTCTGACGGGTTATATGTAATTTCTGCTCCCACAGCCTGATTTTGTATTAATGTTTGTTGCCTAATAGCTTCTAATAACAGCAACATAGCTTTGTGGTCCATGACTTGAATTTATAGTTGTTACATTTTAGAGGCAAGTGCACCAAATTTCAGATTTTGATGGCCACACGATGCACTTATTTCTTATGAGAGGACAGTTGGAAAATAGTTTCATTTATTACAGAATAAAAGCAGCACATGTTAACTTTGGATTTCACATATTTGTAGCATATAATTCTGAAAGCTGCATTTGTACAACGCCCAGCAGGGGGCACTGCAGAGACGGGTTAATGGTATGGTCAAGTCAAGTTTCTCACTTTTGTTTTTGCTTCAACAATAAAAATGTGAGGTCAATATTAAAGCACAGCAAATAAATCTTTTTTTATTTTGGTCGTACCTCTAAAGCTTCACTTTTAAGCACGCTAATTGTTTTTATCAGCTACATCACACAAAGCTGCTGCCGCTAAGAGCGTTTTTATTTTATCGGTTTAATTTTCTGGGTATTTAAAAATGAAAAACAACTTTCCAGTTTTAAATCACTGTCAGCTCTGGTCAGAGCGATTTAACTCTGGTACAGGATGCCGTTCTGTCTTGGCTGTCCACCGTATTTATGATTTATTTGTCTTCTCTTTCTGTCTGCTGTAAGTTTTATTCTGTTTGTTATTTGGAGTGGAGGGTCCAAAAATCAGTTTCCTTTTTCAAGGTCTGGACAAACATGAGGTCAAGATTAGAACAGGGAAGTAAGACATGATTCCTGTTGTTCTGTGATGTTTTTACAACATGTAGCTGTTCGTTTTTTTTTTTAATGTGCTAATCTGAAATGAGGGTAAACATCATTGGATGTTTGCTCTTCACACTTAGTGGACTGTTCTTGATAACATAGGAAGACTTCAGTGGTGCAGGACTGTCATGGGATTCGTGTGTCTCCAACAACTTCTCTGTTCTGCTTTTATTTTTTTTTTAAAGAAACGCCCATTTCAGGCCCCCAGCCTCATCCTTTATCAGCAGATGTTTATTGTCCTGATCAAGTCAGCACAGCTTTTTGTTGTTTCACTGATGTTTTCTTGTTTTTTTTGCTGGACTGAGGACAGTGGGATCCAGGGTTGGATCCAGTTGATGGTACAAATGTCCTGAAACCAGCAAACACAACCTCAGAATAGACTTGGTCTCCTCTGAAGGAGGGAAAACTGAAGCAACTGTTAGCGTTTTAAAGCATCTGACAGACAACAGCAACATCTGCTGGTCAAACCTCTGCATTGCATTTGTGTTCACTGCTGCATCCTTCACATTTTGTTGAATAAAAAGTCATTGTGATCCTCAAAAGGGGAAATCTTTGTTGCAGTTCTTTCTCTAAGACCCCTTCAAAGTACTACCTACATGAGGTTTACAGCATTTATAATCCGTTTGTTATTTTAGGTCGGCTATCAGTTTGCTGCCCTCTAGAGTTTAGCGAAGAACTAGAACAACAAAACTGTCACAGGAAAGCTATTACTAAATTAGATTATTAAAATAGCTACAGTAATGACATTGATATTTTCAGAACACTTTTACAAATGTGTTGAATCAGGTTGTAACTCGTAATGGAACCTCTAAAGAATATTAATAGTCAGTGAACAGGATAATTCCTTCACTTATGTTGAAATGTTCAAACCTGGAGGTATTAAAACGCTGTCTTGTCTACAGTGTCACTACTATACTTATATGAATATATTGCAGTTCTGCATGGGGACCACTAGGGGCAGTAAAAACTAATTCTAAATACACATGCTAATGTTTGTGGTTTACTATAAATGTGAATTTATTATAAATGATAATAAATGCTTTATGTGTTAGATCTATTGTTCCGTTTTAAAAGCCCTGTGTGCAGTTGTCCTCAGTATGTATTTTTATTGCATTTTTGTCCTTTAGGGTATCGAGCATACTTTTTTTTTTAAAGAAAGTCCAACGCTGCACAAAAACTTGCAATTTTTCTTTTTTTTTTTTTTTAAATCCTCTTTGAATTTATCATATGAAAAATAATGTTTTGTGGGTTTGTTTGTTTGTGAGTGGCTAATATAAACAAACTAGCATATAAGAGGTTAAAATCCTTAAAATTAATGAATATTTGTTATGATCAGGACTAATGTTGGTTAAAAGTTTACTCAGTGAAAGCGGAAAATAACATCCAACATTTTTATGGGGGTTATAATCACTCAGACATTAAAATACCTCTTTTTGTGTTGGCACTCAAGAGTTAACTGGAAAATATTAAACAGCTTTTTAGTTTTTTCTTCTATATTTTCTTACCCTTAATTGTCTAAATGTGATCTAAATAAAGCAAGCATTCAAAGTGTTTTGGCAAAATGTGTTGATATGATTCTGCTAATAACCCTCTTTAATTTTTTTTTTTTAAGTTTTAAACATATGTTGATAAATCTTTTATAATATACAGGATGTAGTTTCACATTCTGATCACTAGGAGGTAAGAAACTCATTATACAGTCACAGCAACAACTAGCTCTGATATAAGAGCCTGCAAACACCTTATTTAAAGGCATTCAAAACAAAACATTAATTCTGCAGGAATATAGATGAAGTAAAAATTTGGTTGAAGAGTATCACTGGGTAAAAATTCTAGGTCAGTAAATGGGCTCCAAGTGTGTGTTTTGTACACGTAACGGATGAAATGATACTCAAAAAACTTGACCACGTTGTCAACAATATTACAAAATCGTTCTTTTAATAGAAAACCAATCTGACTTGCCTCAAACGTTCATATTGTCAAGCTGGTTGTACATTACTGTTGAAGAAAAGTCTTGTTTTTTGACATGGCTCCTCCCATCTTGTGCAAAATGCTGCTGGTCTTGTGAATGAATGAACGAAAGAAAAAAAAAAAAAAACCTACAGCGGGCTCCACTGAAACCAGAAAGTGCTCCGTCACAGAACTGTCACATGTGAACCCAAATGGCTCTGAATTCCTGCAGCAAAGCAGATTCCTACAGGCTGGATTTGTCACTATTGGACTGATGTAAAGCTTTAAAAGAGCAGGGCCACAATACAAGACATAAACCCAACTAATCCCATCAAAGCTCAAAATATTTCTGTGGCAGTGCCAGTCCTAACAGCTGGCTACATCTGGAGGCTCATACTGCATACAATCTGTTCAGAACGGAGCAGTAAACTGTAAGGCAGTATCCGGACTCCATGTTGTTTTTTTCTTGTCTCACTGTTGAACCTCAGATGATTTGAAGGCAGTGAGGATCCTGGGTCAGATGGTCCAGGAATGCAGCCTGAGTCTGCTTTGCAGAAATCTTTTTTTTTTTTCTCCTCTCTCTCTCTTTTTTTTTTTTTAACATGAGACACGAAACAAGAGCGGAGAAATCTGCAGCGAAGGAATCCCCTTTGGTGTGTAAACTAAGAAACTAACAAAAACCTCTTGGCTGGTCTTCAGGTCTCCAAACAGCCATGTTCCAAAGCTAATTCTGTACACCTAATTTAACAGAGTCTTATGTACATAAAAGGGGCAGCAACAACACAAGGAAAGAAAACAGCACCTGGTTGAGCGCCAGTGAATGTTGTGTGACCCTTCCAACAAGTCAAATAAAGAAAAATACAGATCAGCAGAGCTTGTGCATCTGAGAAAAACAGTCCAAAACCTCCCGATTATTCCGTTCATAATGATTTGAATCCAAATACACTGGAGGCAGCACCTCGGTAAACTCCACCATGATAGGAAACTAAATATCTTTGATTTGAGGGTGTCATTTGGACACTGATCACCTTTTCTCACATTGTACAGGCCAAACATGTATCCAATGAATTGAGAAAATGACCAACAGGTTATTCTACAATGAAATAAATGTCATTTGCAGCCCTATTCAGCTGATAATAAAAATAGCTGTTTCACTGAGTTTAGTCTTGTGAGAAGCATCTTCACTTCTCGAGCCTCACAGACAAACTCAACAAGTGACTGACAGACTTCAAAAAGGAGTCACAAATTGTGCTTGAGTTCAGATGTCACCATTCAGCACTGTACAACCTTGAGGAGCTTAAAGTTGTCCTGGGATCAGCAGAGCAGAGCTGCATCGTAACAAAGAGGAAAAACACCAAGTAGAGGTCGCTGTAGGAAAAGGAGCAGAGCTGCATCGAAATGAAGGTTTCTGAGGAATACAAACATCTAGCACCAGCAGTTAGAAAAAAAAATCTGGACTGGACGTGTGTGAGTCAGGGTTCTCAAAAAAAAGTACAAGAAACGGCAGCTGGAAACTGATTCACGTGAACTGTTGAGGTACAGGGCAGGCACTGATCTGTGACTCCTAACCGAGGAACTGATGAGCATGTGAACACACGGTAAGAAAAGAAAACCTTTGGTGGAGCTGAGCGTGCCTGGAAAGGTCAGATTGGTGCTTCACACTGAGGAAGACGATCCCATCTGAGGTTTGTTAACTGAACTATGAAGTGAACACTAAATAAACAGTCATCAAACTACAGGTGAGGATGAAGTCTTATTTGTGTGGTTGGGGAAGCATACAAATACAGTCGTTGATGTGGATTAAGCCCAAACAAATTACCGATCTCAGCTGAGGTGGGGAGAATTCAACAAGCGCTGAGCCACTTGTTGTTAGTTTGGGTCTTTTCAGGGAATCTTTTTCAGAATATGTCTCCACACTCTGGGTCATTATCAGGTCCCACATTCAGCATTTTTCCAATCATCAGTATTGTTTTTTTTGCAACCATTTCCTGATAAAATAAATAAATTCAGCTGCTTCTCTCACTGTTATTTATCAAAACTAAAAGACAAAAGGTTGAAAAGGTCTCTTTTACTTGATAAATGTAAAACTTAAATGAGCTGACCGGTTCAATTAACGTTGTCCTTGATTTATACGCAGAGATTTTCATTTTCACTGCGAATGTGTTTCAGTTCCACATATCAGTTTTTCGTCTCCTTCATTTCTAATAATCGTTTCAACCCTGACTCGGCACATCTGAACTTAAGACTGAATTTCGTGCTCACTCCATAGTTTTGTCGGAAATAAACGTGATTTTTCTGGTAACATAAAAGAAACGACACAGCAACTGCAGCACCTTTGAGTTTCAGAGCTAAAAACCCTGATACATCGACAGCATCGGGACACACGATGTGAAAAAACGAGAAAATATTGATGGTTCAAAGCTTCAAGTTTTGAACAAGTTGCGACGTTGAAGCGCCTCTGAAGTGTCTCTTCGACTTGAACGTGTGGAAAAAGTGGAAAACAAATGACTTCTGTGATTTCAAGTTCATCTTGTTCCTGATGTAACCTGCCTTTGAGGACGGTATCCCTGCAGTAACCTGTGTGTGTGTCTGACACCTGCTTGTCTGTCGCCTCAGGCCTCGGTTTTCTGTCCTATTTGGGGATGTCTGATCGAGCAGTCAGCGTAGAACCAAGCCGAGATGTTCTGCTTGGCTTTTCCGTCACGGCTCCTCAGCTCCCCTCCTCCTGCTGGTTTCCGTTCTCCAGGCAGCCGTTGCTCGTCTCATCGCTACAGGCTCTGTACTCGGATGGGTCGGGATCAGGATCGGGGTCCAGCTCTGGCTGGGACTCCACGGCCGTCTCCCAGTCCTCCTCCTCTTCCTCTTCTTCTTCGTCCTCGTTTCTATTTGCGCGAGCGGCCTGGTTCTGGAGGAGGCGGAGTCTGGCCATGGCTTGGTCGATGGTCAGCGTGCTGATCAGGTTGAAGTCGTGCATGCTGATCAGGTGCAACAGGAAGTTGCGGCAAAGGCTGTGTTTGATGATGACGGTGGCGTGGTGTTCAGCAAACAGCAGGCAGGCCTCGTTCATCTGGTTGTCTGCTATGAAGCTGGAAGGAGGACAGAAGAGTCAGGAAGACTTCACACATGAATCTGAGTTAACCTTCTCACCCAAATACAGAAATTTACAGAGCTCATATTGTGCTCTCTGGGTTTTTTCTCCCTCTTTCAGTGTATTACAGCATTTTTGTGAATGTCTGCAAACTTACAAAGCCCAAAGTCGACCCTGAAGAGAGTCTCTCATACAGGACACACTGCTCCTTACTGGTCTGAAACTCCTCGTTTGTCCAGGCTTTTCTCCCCATTCCTTATCTACATCCCCATGTAACACATTTGCATAATGCCTGCAGAGCAAACACTCCGAGCAGAGCAGGTATCTTGCTTTTATTTCCATATTAGAGCCACTTCATCTACTGCCATGTCTCTCTGCCTATAGTAATAGATCTGGGATTACAGCATGTAACCACCATTACTTCACTTTCAATGTGTTTTTGAACATTAAAGCACATAAACATATTCTAGCATTCGGTGATATTAGCTACGTACAAGTTCAACATGTTTGCAGATAAAACCGATTCCTTCAGCTGAGAATATGTATCGCTCATAAAGAATTATCAGGACACAATTTGTTTAAAGAGAGACGTTTCTTGCAGCCCGTTTAAATCTGTAATTCTGAACATAACCTGCTCCAGGTTAGCTCCACAGCATCAGTTACCATGGAGATCTTGCCGAGTCAGAATAGACTAACCTCCATGACACTGAGAACTTTGACTTTAGGCTAAACATACCTCGCTAACCCACTGATCTCGCTTCGCAATGCAGCCCTCAGATCACTCTGATGCAGCGATATGATGATTTTTTTCCACTTATACTATTTTTTAAAAATCTGTTCATTCAAATAAGCACAGACATCTCTTTTTTTTTTTCAAAAACATGTGAGCAATGACCTCAATAAGTATAAACTGAAAAGATAATCCGTTTGCTGATGCCCCTGCCATGTTTACAGTGATTTTATCTGTATATTAGGCTGCAAGGCAAAATGAAAGAAGGAATTTTATAAAAACCTGCTGTGGTATTAAAATACTAACTTCAGAAAAACATCACATTACATTTTCATGTACAACTAGAATCCTAAAATCGTATATTATAACACAGCCTAAACTTTGCTCCTGCAGTTATTTTCTGAGTATCAGTGCTTTTTCTCCTTCAGCTGCAGCTCAGCTCTTTCTGAGAAAGAGCAGACAGCAGAAAAATTGATAAACATAATTGTAATCAGCCGAGAAATTCTTCTCTACTTTAATACATCATTAAAACAGAATTCTTTTTTTCTGACAAAAGCGTTGTGCTCTACAGTGAGAGAGAAATGAACATTGTATCCTACTCAGTACACACCCGTGCTTCATGACGTGCAGGTTCCACAGCTTCATGATCTCCTTCTCCCCCTCGTTGACGTCAGTGAACTCCTCGATTTGCTGCAATGAGAGTCAGTGTTTAGACAGAATCTACACTTACGTTGTTTTAAATTTTAACATGAAGAAATGTAAACTGCATAAAGCAACTTTGCAGGAGCACAATGTACAGCACAGTTTGTCAACACAAGTTTTTCTTGTTATAAGGCGCTTTTAAAGATTGACATTATCAGACCAGCAACAGAAACATCAGCATTCTAACAGGACTCTAGTCACATCAATCTGGAAAAGTTACAACACAGTCAGATGAAAAAAAACTGTACAATCATGTAGAAAAGTCAAGTCTTTCTTGTTGGCAGTGTGCTGTGTTTGTTGTTTGTTCGAGTCTGAACTACCAATGATGCTAATCAACTTTACATTTCTGGAAAGCAATGTAACCTCAGAAACATTAAAAAAAAAAAAGGTAGACCTGTGGCTGCAGTGTGGTTCACATATTCAGATATAAAAGCCTACTGATGTTGTCATTAAAGGGCTTTTCTCAAACCACCCTCTACATCCTTTCAAATCCATTTCCACTCTGTGTTCACGTAGAGGCTCTGCCACATTAAAAGCAATTCCAAACTAACTAATGGGCAACGGAAGTGATACATGAACTCTCCAAAAGGAAATCTGCATTGATGCAGACAAGCAACACTGTTTTGTGTTCATATTGGAAGATGCTCCATACAAATCAAAGTTCCATGCAGCTCGTTGGATGTTTACTAGTGAAGTCACACACACAGATCTCAACAACTAAAGGTTATACTATACAGAACCGAAAATAGCCCTCTCTGGTCTAGAAAATGGTAGACATCGTCATGTAATTTTCAAGTCTTATATATTTACACTGTTTCAAAAATCAAGCAGCTTATCAGAGTTAACAAGAAGATGTTTACAAGAAAAGAACAACAACTTGGGGGTGAATTGTATTTTTCTGCATATGTTTCTGCCAAAGAGAGGGATGTTTATCTTGAAGCTCACCTGTATTTACACCTGACACCTAGAGGTGGGTCATTCAGCTATGACTACAAACAAAGTTACACTCTGTGGTGGAGGGGGAGAGGTTTGACAAAGGCCGACGGTGACACCTTTACTGTGGCTGCTTTATCTGACCAACCACCAAAACCCACAGAGTCTATGTAAAGTGCAAATCCTTACTTTTCAGAAACTGGAATTAGCACGTTTGGTATTTCTACTGGATAAATAATTAAATAATCTCAACTGTTACTTGATTATCGAAATTGCTGCAAAATAAGTTTCTGTCAATCAACTGATAGTTTACACACAGATGAAGTGGTAATCGGCGAACTTGCAATAGACAGATTTAAAAAGAGAGAGAGAACTGTCAGATTTGAAGCAGCAGCTGTGCAGATGTCATGACTTTTAGTCTCTATCAGGGTTTTTCTGGCTCAGTCTGGGTCCTTGTGGAGTGACTACACACAGCCAGCACCATCAGTTCCAGTACAAAAAAGGCTTATCTTACTTGACAGAAACCTTGTTATTTCTGACCATTTAATAAGCCAAAAATTATATTATGCTTGAATAATAACACGCGGATTATTCTCAGTTTGTATCATTGTGGGGCTGTTGATTTTTCTTTGGCAGTGGCCTCACTTTTGGGGGGGTGCCAAAATGTCGTCTATGCAGGAGCAACTCCGTGAGGACTGTCCATGTCTTGGTTTGTTCAGCTGTAACTGACCTTAACAGTCTTCTCTTTGAGCCAGTCAGGGTCCCTCTCGTCTTCACTGTCCACTTCCATCTCCTGAGGTCTGAGCGGCAGGCAGCAGTCGCTGTGGAAGTACAGGCGGTTGTGTCCACTGATGTACGTCCTTTGCTGCTCCCGATCGCCGTCCTCTGACTCCAGGAACTCAGACAGACTTGGCTTCGTCCTCTTTGGTCTGGACAGACGAGACAGAAGAGGTAGATTGATCCTCAGATACTCTTGGCAGGATGTAAATAAATAAAAAGTGAAAGCGAGGGAAGTGACTGGTACCTGCAGACCAGGATGTGGGTGACAGCGGTCCTCTTCACGGGGCCATTCCTGCTAAAGGCAAAGCCCGGCTGGCTGTGGATGTCCTGAGGGTTTCCAGCATATGAGCCGTCGTAACACTCATTGATAGAGACCTCGATCTTTGCTCCCTTAGGATGGGGCTGCAAAACACCATAAAGACCAAATATTAAGATTATAATGTCTCAATATGTCATTTGGCTCATTTTTGTGTCAACCATTAATGTGCACCACCACAGTTACAGAACTCCGTCAGGCTTGAGGAGCAACACGGCTCCTGTTTTAGGCTCCTTGCACTTGCTCTCAGCATGTATTAGAACTGATTCTATGATCTTAGTTTTGAATTTGAGGCTCATCACGGCCTCTGTGCTGTTTTGTCTTTCATCTCTTGCCGAGACTCGACTGAAAACTGGATTTGACACAATAGTCATAGTCAGAGTCCTGAAGCTATGGAACAAACTGCCTGAGGAAATCAGGTCAGCAGTCAGTGACCTCATTTATTTCTCTTTTTAAAAGATACTTTCCTGGTTTTACGTGATTTACGGTTCTGCTTTTATATTTAAATGCTCCATACTGATGTGATGTTATTTTGCTCTATATTTATTCGTCTGTTTTGTTTGTAAAGCGTTTTGTAATGTGAGTTTAGGAAAGTGCTTCACAAATAAAGATTAATCTTATTATTAATGCTCTAATGCATGAATACGTAATTGCTTGCACAAGGCAGTGATAAAGCATTAGTCAGAAACTGTAAAAACCAACCATAAAAGAAAAAAAGCCCTCAATAAATAAGGTTTTTTTTTGTTGTTAAAATAAACTTAAACTGTTGGAAAAAATGTGGTTAATTTAAACAATATTGTGATACTAGAAAAAAAGATTTTACTTGTTGATTTTTTTTAGATCATCAACTTATATAAAAAACGAGTTCTTTACTCAAAAACAAAGCAGGAGCACCGACTTTATTCCATTAGAATAAAAGTCTATGATGCACAGCATTCATTTTTACTTGTCCCTGTTTTCTCTATTCTGTAACTAAAGTTTATCAACACATGCTGAGCAGAAAAGCACATGTATTTTATCCCTGAAGAAGTTGGTGTGTGTTCATCTCACCACATAGTTGAAGATGAAGCGGGAGTGGGACAGTTTGAGATGTTTGAGCAGACTGTACAGCTTCCTGCAGTTGAGGGTGCACCAGGGACAGTGGAGGTCGTCTCTGGCCTCGGTCTGCTGCCGTGTGTTGTGGTTGTATTGGAACTGGACACAAAAACAGAGGCAGTTAATGTGAGAGAGCTGCTGCTGAATAAGTCCTGGGCAGAGACAAAGGCTGAGTGAGAAGAAGTCAGAATCATTCAATCATGATATTTCAGTTTAAAAAAATAAAAAATACACTGTAGTAAATATTTCCAAAGTCTGGTTATGTGTCATCAAACTTGACGATGAAACTGTGATGGAACCAAACACGGCTGAAGTATGCAGTGAAAACTTCAGGTGAGACTCTGACCTGGTAGAAGATTCGTAGTTTCTGTCGAGGCTCAGCTGAGATTAGTTCTCTTCTGGTTTGCACGTCTGCATTTAAGGATTCTTTCACAGCTGCAGCCAGTAGGACAAACACAGTGTCACTCAGATTAATAAAGACAATTAGCACCACTTTCACCACTAATTTAACTACATGTACATAAACACACTATCGTTTGTGTTGCTGAGTCTTGCTCACCCAGTGTGTGTGTGGCTCTCAGAGTGCTGGGTCTGGTGTCCTGGTTGGTCTCGGAGTTGCGGGTGGCCAGCGGTTTAGCCACAGGTGCAGTGGATCGATCGGTGGAGTCGCTGGTCCAGCGCAGGGTGAACTGTAGGGTCGGACCCTGAGAGAAACTCTCAAATGGAGGCAAACGCTGAAGATGAAGAGCAGATGGTTTTACTTCACTAGAATAAAGCTCAGGTATAAGTAATACGTTTCTTCACGATCATGGTGAAGGCCACCGTTACTGTGCAAGCTTAGGTTCACTAGTTTAGCTGATAGCAATGGCTTCTGTCTTCCCTTTTTCTTCCCTGCTCAGTGTACCGCATGTTTAGTTTTTCCCTCACAACAGAAAGTGACCAAGTTGCTGCAGTCACTAGGAAGTCCCAAGTAGTGGGACAAATTTTTTTTTGTTGTTGTTGTTATACGTGGCATCAGTGTGTTGGGTAAAGACTCAGCCATTCACTAAGTAAAATGTAGAATAATTTGGATGAGATATGATCAATAGCAGGACACATATTTCATTAATCAAAGGCTTATTTGTAACAGAGAGCTAGTCTTTAAAAAAAAAAGAGAATCCTCTCCGCAAGTCTGTTTTGTATTTCATGAAACAGTCTCTGCTGTGTAAGAAGCAAGGATTTAATCATCTGCTTGGTTCTGTGCAAATATCTTGTGTGTAACTGTACACTTTTTCTGCCATTACCGTCATGTATCCTCATAGACTCACACAAAAACACACACCTTTCCGTCCAGGATGGTCTCCCAGGTCGCCCTCTTCTTGTTGACAGGACACTCCTCCATCTCTTGCATAGACACCTCATACTCCCCATCTAACAACTGCAGGCGTCTGCACACACGTGTACAACATCTTCTTACTTCAGCTATACAAAGACTGTAACAACACTTTCTTTTTCTGGATCAGAAGTCGACACTTTGTGTGGGTCTGTGTGTGTGTGTGTCTGGGATGATGGTGTTAGTGTGTTTCACCTGTTTTTATCAAAGACAGTCATCTGAGCCACAAATGTGGTTTCTCCCTCCTCCCTGAGAGAGGAGCTCCTCCTCTTCCTGTTCACGACTTCCTCTGAAAAATCTGAAACAGACCCACAATGACATGAATGTCTTATCCGTTACACAGGCTTCAAGCTGTTGCTTAGAATTTAAAAACCTGATCAATGTATCCTTTCCTATCAAAGGTCCCAGCATCACTGTGGGCATCACATTTAGACTAATTTCACACAATGTCAAGAAAAAAAGACAATTACAACATTAATTTAAATACATTTCAAGTCAGGTCTTAGTTTAACAGTTTTGGAGATCAAATTATATCAACTGAACAAGTTAATTTATGAATTGCTTAAAATAATAATAGGACATTCATGAAAGTGTAACTGCAACATTTTCATGACATTAACACAATCTGAAGAAGAGTTAGTGTTTGGTTTGTATCTTTGGACGAGAAAAACTGCATCTGAGGTCATAGAGTGATGTTAGCCAACAAATATGTTTAATTTTAGCTTTTTTAAAATGACGAGAGCAAAGCCTGATGCCGCCAAGAAGAATCAGGGTTGTTTATTGCAATCGACCAAGAGCATATGACACGCTCCAAAAAAATCCCTTTACCAGAAAAAAATAACTTCAAGAAACCTCATTGAGAGCAGAAGCAACAAAGGAAGGATTTTACTGTCTGGATACACACAGATGCAACAGGTGTCATGTTTAGTGTAGACATCAATAAATAAGAATTCCTTTAACTTTATCTAAATTTCATTGTTTTTACATTGCTCTTGCTAATAAGCTAAACTAATTGCTAAGTTCTGAGCAAAACGCGTTAGGGATGGAGCTTAACAAATCCATCAAAACTCTGCAAAAAGCTAAAGCAGGAAGCCGGTGTGTAAACTGTGACAGATGCTTAAAACAGACAGTTCGGGTAATAACTTTACAGTTTGGGTTAAGGTGCCTAATCTTGTGTTTCTTGTCGCAACAAGCTTCTTTCACAGTGTTCACACATCTCAACAATTCATTCGCTGAGCACAGTGTATCTAAGTAAACAGAAACGACAGCCCAAACTGTGAAAATAAAGCCAATGTTAAAATAAACCAGAAAAATCCCTAAAAAAAAAGTGTGAGGAGTTTCCAATTCTCTGCTCACCTCTGCTGTGGTGATTCTCTCCATTTGCCAGGCCATTGATCTGTGTTCGGGGACATCCAGGTCTTGATACTCTAAAGAGCAATGAGTAAGATTTGACCATGTGGGAGTTGCTGGGTTCAAACTCACTGCTGGGGACCAGCAGGGAGGGGAAGGAGCCTGTCTTGGCCTGGACTCCAGCACTCGTGTCTGGATTGAGAGGAACCTGCTTCTTCCCTGTAGGGACCTGCTTCACTGGACAGCTGACATCCTAGACCGGAGACAGGAGAGGAAATTTCAGATTCCACTTTGTTGACACATGGGAATTGTACAAAAACACTATCAATTTTCACACCAGCAGCGATGATGTTCACACACCTTTCGCTTCTTGTGGCAGACTTTGACCAGCAGCACCTCCAGAGACACAGAGTTCTGGTCATTTTCACTGTCCTGAGTTGGTTTTCCTGAACACACAAACACAAAGCAAGATAAAAGACTTCCTGTAAGTCCCACTGAACTCAGTGGAAAGACCGGAAAAAACAACAATATATGACAAGAACCAAAGAAAGACTGCCGAGAAGGACAAACCTACCAGCTTTATGAAAGAAGCCAGTAAATGTGAGCTGCAGATTAGAGGCCAAGCTGTAGAAAAAAAAAACAAACAAACACAAAAACACCTCAGAGATGTGTCCTTAAAACTGGTGCTGTTATGATTGATCAAATCTGCACTGGGTTCACATTCTCAGAGCAGCAGTTACAAAAAGCAGGGCTATTTTTGGTGTGGACCAGAAACTGTCTTGGGCAGACACATGCTGAATGCTTTCTAGAAACTCTAATGGGAAGCAGATGGTCGAGCAGCACTGAGCGGTTACCTGTGAGTCTCCTGTTCACCTCTCATCTTTTCCACTTTGAACAGCAGATTGTCAACCTTGGAGCTTTTCCTGTGCATTTGGACAAAAAGTAGCAGTTAGCAACCACACAACCAGATTTCCATCGAGACATGCAAAAGGTTGGAGTGGGGCAGAAAAATTAATAGATTACCGACCAAGTTAGAGATTTGAAAGAATGCTTTTTTTAAAGAATTATTATTACATCATTTAACTTGATTGCGAAATGTGCAATACTTAGATGCTGCTCCTGAGCCAAAAGAGAACGGCCAACATATTTCTATGTCAGAGACTGACTACAGAAAGGTTGGATTAATTTCCTAATTTTTTCTTTTTTTTTTAAATCGTTTGTGTTCTCTGTCTAACTGTTCATGTCCTATGAGAATTAAAGAATGTGATAAATACAGGTTGGAATCAATTCATATTTTTCAGTACTTCTCTTTGCATTAGAATATAGACTAGTTCATATTTTGATGGTATCTCATGTGGTAAAGAGCTATCACACCTTTTAAATCTATTACATTGTAAATGCTGAACTGTAGCTTTAAGAAATAAT
Organism: Stegastes partitus; assembly: GCF_000690725.1. Taxonomy (NCBI): domain Eukaryota; kingdom Metazoa; phylum Chordata; class Actinopteri; family Pomacentridae; genus Stegastes; species Stegastes partitus. Next base: position 15,196 of record NW_007581380.1, on the reverse strand, counting down.
ATTGCAAATCAAACTGCAATAGTTATCAGAAAAATTGCATTTTGATATCCCCCCCAAGTCGTTCAGGAGGCAAATTTGTTTCTTCTACATTAATTCAGTTCACTGACTAACAGTATTGCTTTAACTGTGCTTTTGATGGCCACTTTACGCCCGCCCTCACAACATATCAACTCAATCCTAATCCAGGTCATGTTGCACTCAGGCAGACGCTTACGTAACACGAGATGCTTTAAATAATATAGACCAGACAGATTAGTTTGAAATGATAGTTTGAAACCAAGACTTAAAAGTGAAGGCTGTCAGAACTGATAGCAATCGGTAAAGGTTCCAGTTTACTTCATGTTTGTCAATTTCTACTACACCCATGTGCCATGTAAAAACATGGATGGCACGTGCTACATGTTTGCCAGTCACACTAGAGGAACTGAAGCAACTGCCACATAAAGTCACTTGAAACAAAGTGGCAGCTGCTGTGAAACTCAGTTAAATGCTGTGCAGGCAGCTTATGAGACAGCAGCATGTTCAAGGTTTAATCAATATCAACTGGTTTTCTGTTTTTTTTTTCCCCCACTTGTCTGTATTGTTTAGCTGATGTTGGCACACGGTACTGTGATTAATTTACAGAGCTGTCAGAGGCATGAGCTGTTTTTTTGTGCTTAGCTGAAATCAAAAGGAAAGCACCTGGTTAAAATTGGGAGTGTGTCAGTCAGGGTTTGGAGTGCACACATTAGTATCGAGTCTGGCCACCTCACATAAATTCAGGTTCTGTCCAACTTTACCCTGAGCAGCAGTCTAATGAGCCAAAGTAACTGAAAACACCTGTGAGGCTACGCGGAGCCTCGCAGCATTCTGAAAGCAACCGCTACATCTTCGGGCTCCATTCAGACAGACATTAGTGCTGAATCAAAAATGCCGCCACCTTATTCGTTTTGAAAAATACTGTTGCATTTGCTCCTGAGAAAAAATGAGCCTGGTTCAACTTTTGTAGCCGTGCAAAGCAACAACATCCAGCAACAGACGGTGGTGACGTGCAAGCTCCTATTTCAGCTACTTTACTCTGAATGCCATTGTTTTAATGTTCTCCAGGGGAAATGACTTCTACAGGACATGCTGCTGGCTGGGTGCCTTTTACTTTAATTTGCTTATGATTACGCGCATAAAACATACAGATGCCTGCAAATGTACAATTGGTAATAGAAACACTTTGAAAAAAGCCCTTTCAAAGAGGCTGCACATGAGAGAAACTGTGCTCAGACATTCTGATTTCAGAGTCAATTTAGGTCAGAGAGCTTTATAAAGAGAAAAAACTTGGCTGGACACACACTTGATAACCACCTCTGTGTACAATGCTTTGCACGAACACTACTTTGTGATCAAATAAGAACAGGCCAGTACCGACATTTTAATCTCATTTATCAAATCCACTGCCTTCCTGTTTTCTATGTTTGCCTTTGTTTTGTGAACAGCGAGTATCTGCGGAGGGGGCCCCGATGCAGAATGAGTTCATCTCAAATCACAAGCTGTGTTTCATGTGACTAAAGCATGCGCGACTACAGCAGAAAGTGAAACTGAGTTAAGCGGCAAAAGACCTAGATCACCTAGATCACAACCTCCACTTCGAACCAGGAATACGCAGAATTTACCAGCTGCCATTTTAGTCCACAAGCAGTGAGTAAAAATGAGTGTGACTCAGAGAAGTGCATTTCAAAGAATGGACTGAAAAAAGTTCTTAATAACATGACACAATTTGGTAATGACTGTGACATACTATAAAGGGATTATTATCAAGAATTAAATTATTCATACTGTTCAAAACATCTTTATGTTTTGTTTTTAAGTTTCTGTAACAAAACAAAAATCGACAAAAAGTGGTTACACATGAGATAACTTGTTAATTACATTTTTCTAACACTACCTAAACACTGTAATACAACAGCAACTCTTACATGTTAATAGATTACACAGTTAAATGCTTTAACTATGTCCCTCTCTTCTTTTTTGTTCATTTGCATATACATAAGATTTACCACCTATTGTTTACAACGGAGGTTACCAGCTGAAAAATCACTGTCACCAGTTTACTGGAAGCTTGATATCACTGGAAAGTTTGACAGCAATGATACTATTCTTACACAACATTCATTTCAATGTCTTACTTTTAGACAGTTAATAAGTTTCTTGACAAATCTCCTCCCACAAAAACCTGTATAACTCTATTTATAAAAACTGCATTGATCAAAACTTGACAGACACATCCTAGTTGCAAATGAAAAGCTAACTTTAAACACATTTTTCACTTGTGCCTGCTTTGTGTTTGTACAGCTACTACAAAAAAAAAAAACACTTAACTTTTCACGATTCTTTAAGCAATTGCATAGACTGGTCCTTTTCTTTTTTTTACTACAGAATAAAATGCAAAAGCTGCAACACAACATCCACGTGAGACACTCTGTATTTTAACACATCCCTTGGCTGCAGACTGAACCACAAGCAGCCCCATGTGTATCAGCAGGATCTTTTTTTTTACGCAGCGTCTGTATGCAAAGCAGCCCAACTGAAAACGCTTCTTCTATCTCGGCTTTAACTGATCGAGCTGGCCCCCACCTCCAGGAGCCGACATGTCGGTTGGCTTTTACCCGTGATAGCAGCTGACCTGCTTTCTAAGAGACCAGCTACGCAACACCCGGTTTCAATCCAACAAACTTAAAACAGAAAGAAACAAGAATGTAAAGACACACGGGGAGTAAGATATTGCACTTCCCTTTGATGTAAACCACGTGATCTACAAGTTCTGAAAGTTTAATGAAAACTCGTGCTGAAGTAAAACAGGTTTGACTTTTCAACTTGAGGATATCCATCATGAATACACGAACACATTAACAACCCCGGTGAGCTTTTACCTTTTGACGTTATTCCTTGAGTTTCTGTGGGACATATAGGTGAGTGTTCTGTGCAAGAATATAGGCTGAAATGTAACAGGGAGAGATTGGGGGGGAGAAAAAAAAGCACTGTCAGACGCCCACATATCATGTCATACAGAAATGTTTCCTCTTATCTTAAAAGGTAAAATTCAGCATGCGACTGTTTTCACAGTAAGGCAACACTCACAGCAATCAAGTTCCTTGTGCGAAGAAACCTGTAGATTTGGGTTGGTTCTGCAAATAAATACAGCACATTGCTCTTGGTTAACAGATGAAAATGAAATAGTAGAATCCTAACTATGAAGCCAAACAAAAAGCATATACTCACTACAGAGTGAAACAAGAAATTTGGCACTATAATCTTCAAAAATGTGAGCTTTTTTTCTGCTTTATACTAACTTGAGGGCCTCATTTTATGGTGAGGCAACTTTGGTTTTGTTTATGTTTGACATTTTGAGACTATAAAAGTAACTTAAAATGCACTGATAGACAATCCTGTGTAAATCCTGTTTAAATGTTGCTCAGACACATTGAACAGCAAATTCATTATGATTAATGTTCTTTTTCCACCAACTCGACTGAAACAATGTGCAGTTATTACAAGTTATATGACAGAAATAGAAAGCATGACAGCCCGTCAACACGTGAAATGAATGTAAATGCCTAAAACCAAAGTGGATATGACCTTACACGACTTGTTGATGATAATTTAAGAATGGAGTAGGTCAGCTCTACACATGTAAAATGATCTGCTCCTCCAGCTATGCAGCCACCATTCACACGGCCAGTGCAAAGCTTACTGCGACCTTAAGAGTAAACTCCACGACTGATATCTTTAAATATGAAACTTGATGACAGCAGAAACTCACTCTCGAAGGCCTGCAGAAACAACTCGTGGTCGGCTTGAATAAGTTGCATGTTGGGCTTCTTGGCTGCAGCCATCACAGCGGAGGACGACTGGTACAACCCGTTGGCTTTTCCTCCAGAACCAAAACCCACCGGGTGACTTCCACCTGAGGAGCTCTGCTTTTGTGGAGCCATAGTCAAAACTGGGGAGGGGAAAACAATCCTAGAAAAAACTGTCCGACGACCAAATGTGAAATGGTGTGAAAAAAAAAGAAAAGAAATTCAGGTCCTCTTCCTTTGTCAAAACAAAAGAGCAAGCGTTGGCACAAAACCAGCCGCTTAGGATAAACACTGTTTACTCCTCATTTTAAAAACGGGTCGTGCAAGTTTCTGTCTTTTATATTTTACATTGGTAGGGCTATATTGTAACGTTTACGTTTAGGAACCGGTTTAACAGTTACTGAGGTCGGTGAACAGGCTTGAAATGCGCGAAACAAGAGAACAGCCTCCGGCAAGCTGACGCGGATTGCTAGCTAACCGGCTAACTTCCTTAGCCAGCTAGCAACAACCCGGGCTAACCGGCTAGCATCGTCTGGCCCTCTGACTTCACCAATTAAGAACCCGAAAGCTGCTAATTAAGGACATGTGAATAAACATAGAAATTACACACGCGTTCAGGGATTTCGATTCCATAATTTTACCAAAATTCAGATTAATGTCTCGCCGAGCGGCTGTTGGCGAGTGAAGTTAGCGGTACGGTAAAGTAGCACAAAATAACAGAGACGCAATCCGGTAAATTTTTCAAAATAAATAAAAACTAATTTAACAAAATTGTTATCTAGATAGACACATTGTTTACTGTGTTTATCATTCTTTTTTTTTGCGTGATAATGATGCCAATGTGGAAATCAGAAATACATGTCCATGAAAACGCTGACTACTTTGGACGAATCATTTCTAAAAAGGTAACTATTAGCAGTTGTTTCATTTTAGTTTGAAGGCAAAAGTCCGCATAAGTTCCGCCTTTTTTGGCTAAACTTTAATACCTTGACCAATGGACGCTGCGGCTTCCCTATGACTCGTGTTGAAAGATCCCGCCTTCTAACAGCTTTATCCAATCACCTCGCTTGTTGGTAAAAATCTGAGCTCTCATTGGTTGGAATATTGGCCGGTCTCATTCTATGAATTGGAAGCAGGAGGCGCAGACGGGGACACGTTTGCCGCCTGCTGCATGGCGAGCCAGGTCTCCTGAACAGACTTAAGCAAATGGCATCGTTAGGGCATCTGAATATTTAACGAATATAGGCCTGGATCTCATTTTTTTATTTCCGTCTTGAAAACTGAAAATAGCACAGGTTAATGATGTTTGAATAAAAGTGAAACAGGATAAAATCATTAAAAGTTAACTTAGTTTTTTCATGCATGTTAACTACAAAGATCGGTAAAAGAATCATATTTACCACCAAGTACGTTTTCACATATGAGGAATTTGACTTTGTGATTTGGTGCATAATTCATAATAACAATAACAAGGAGAAAATTTCAATGATTAATTTTAAAACAAGTGTTGCAAGTCAAGTGAAGAGCAAGTGTTTGAGATGAATAAGAAGCAGAGTTTACAAGTCTAATAAAATGCAAGCGTTGCAGATCAAAGTTATTATCAAGTAATACATTATTCACAGTGTTACTTAAATAAGGCAGTTGTACAGATTGTGCAGGGTGAGTGCAAATGAGTTGCCTGGGAATGTGCACAACCTTGCAGTATGTGGTGTAAACAACTTGAAACTGGCAAAAGGATAATACATTTTACAAATAATTTTAAGCTGTGCATGAATGTATCATTGAGTTCATGTCTGTAGTGGATTATGGGGGAGATAGAGGCAGTGCCACTGGGGGGTCTCTGGCCTTTGTGATGAGGATGGCTGCTGTTGGGGAAAAAGCTGTTCATTGGCGTGATGTTTTGGTCCTAATGGACTGCAACCTCCTGTCAGAGAAGAGTGGTGGTTGAAAAAAGACAGAGGTGAGGATGGACTCAGTGGTGGAGGTGTAGAAATGCATTGTCTTTGGCAGGTTGAACTTCTTCAGCTGTTGCAGGAAGTACATCCTCTGCTGAGTTTCTTTGGTAAAGGAGCTGATGTCAGCTCCCACTTGACTGTCTGCAGTTTAACCAAAGCTCTGACATGAAGATTTTATTATAGGTACCACACACATTCTCAAGTATAGACATATATAATTCACAAATGTCTTGCTCTTTTCATTTCTTCTATTTAAAAGGTTTCAGCTAAATGTGCAAAGTAATGCAAGTAAGATGTTTCTTTGTATCCTTCTTTTATGCAGCTGATGATCTCATTGATTTGACTGTGTGGAATTTCCTATAATGCAGTAAAGATGGCTGAGCTGCAGCAAATCAGCTCCACAACTTAAACTTTTATGGGAAGTTTTCATGTGGCAAGACATATAGTGTATAGATTGAATCCTGATGCATTAAAACGATGTTTTCTGGACTGACAGTTCAAAACCAAGCACACCACACAAAATCAGAGAGTAACTTGAATTGAATCTAAATCAAAAGGAAAACTGTACGATGAAGCACCCCCGTAAAATCTGATCTGCAATTTAACATGAAACTGTTTCAATTTGAAAGACTGAACCTCAAACTGTCAAAGCGGCATGTAACCAAGGTAAACAAATACCCGCCTGACCAGTGGAGTGTTTTCAGTGTGGTTTTACTTCAGTACAGAATCTGAATCCTTCTTCCACCACCGTGCCTGACACAAACAAAGCTATGAATTATTTAATTTAAGGGTCTAGCAAAGATTATTCATTCTTAAAATTAAATGAATACACCTGCCAGACTCGTCATTAATTATAATCCTGTTTATAAATATAGATTCCTCAGTTTTTTTCAGAAAACCCCAATTAAGAGACATCCACCAGTTAAAATGACATTCAGCCACTAATTGACTGATGGGTATTTTTAGTCTTAGGAATCAAGCAGCATCAGTCAGATGAAGTGGAAATCAAGCCAGTATCAAGCCATTAATCATCATATTTAACTGTAAAATCTCGATATTCATATATTTTAATAACTCATTAATTTGTCAGGCTCCTATAATTAGCACATCATACTCTTTTTTTCTACAAACAGAAATATTGATGCATTTTTATCATAAATCTTGCCGACTATGCTTTAATAGATTCATAAAAACACCAAGTTAGTTTTTTTTTAGGGGGGAAACATGAGGCTTTCTGTGTCCTTGGGAGATATGTTACATGGCAATCATTTCTCCAGATATGGTTGGAAGCAAGTGAGTGTGTGCTGCCAGCAGACTAAACCACTGACCCAAAAACATAATGAGGACTAAAATAGCTCCTGAGCACAGAGCACTTGAACTTACACGCTGGAGATGTATTTTCACTGTGCTACTAACTGCAGCGTGGAAATCACAGACAGCTCTGAGTGTGGAATGAGGTACAGGCTTGACTTGTACAGGGCGAACATTGTATCAACACTGATAAACGCTATCTTCTGATAAGTTGTGCAATGCCAGTTATTTGAATTCTATTTGTTTACTACCATTATACCAATTTAACTACATACTTCAACTGTCCTTCTGGTCTTTTATTTTTTTAACCAGCCTGCAAGATTTACTTTCTTCTTACAAACACTTTCCAATCAGTTTCTGCAAAAATAATCCTGATTTATATTAAATTAAGAGAAAAATACATGCAAATGCAAATATCCTGATTTAAAATGACAATACTCTGTCATTAAAAAGGACACAAAAATGCTTCCCAATGCAGATATTAACACAAAAAAGGACGATGAAGTTATAAAAAGAACAGCTCCAACTTAAATTCTGATTATTATTTAAACATATTCCCTTTAATAGTAGCCATGGTAGTGGTTGAACAGAGTCAAATGTACAGTAGTGCATACGGTACAGTAGCAATGAACCCCAGAGAGTAAGCAGGTACAGCAGTGACAGCAACCAAGTAACTCTAAATCATTTGAAACACAGACATAAAAGGAAAAAAAAAGAAAACCCGGACAAATTAAACACACACAGAAGCTGCCTTTGCAAAGCACATTAGACAACACTAAATAAAATACTTAACATCCAACATTTTCTCCTCAGCAAGAAAACAGAAATCACATAAAGGATGAATTAACGTCCCAGTGTTTGAAGTGTTTTTTTTTCTGCTTATCCTGTTACTCCAGGATAATTACAAACCACAACCGCCATAGGCATTAAAATCTCTGCTCGGATTATAGTCTTTGCTTTAACAGTGCAACGAGATCACTTCCAGCCTTTGAACTAACTCTGCGAGCTAGGACCGACGTCGGAGATGGGATGTTTGATGTGATGAACTTCCGTTTAACCACATCCACGAAGTCGCATGATCCAAGACCAGTGTTAAAGAGCGGAACCTACTATTATTTGGCAACCCGGTCCCACTAAAACCTAACAAATATGATACAATCTTACCCTAATGATGGATGAAATTCCAGTGCTTGATAAAGTTATCAATGGGAAATGCAGATTTAAGATCACTTTGTTTCTAATTTTATTCATTAGTCTTTGTCTTGGGTCTTTTGATAAATAAATAAATATGAAAAGAAACATTAAAGTGAATTGAAATCCAATTTTTGTACAAAAATCTAACTCTGATGCTGTTTTCTGTTATGGGCATCATTTGTCAAATAATTTTCAACAAATTCAAATCAGTTAATCTGTATGAACTGCTACTGGTCGTTTACTTAATAAGTGGAACAAAAAAATCAGAAAAGTAACATGATTAATTTGTAAGCATGAGAAAATAGTTGATGTGGAGGTAATTATGTTGTCATCTTAAAATAATAGGGTTAAAAAACTCAGTGGCAACCACCGTCCCACTTTGTTTCTGTAACAAATCAAAAGTGTTTCCACTTTTCATAAAAAGCTGTCATCACCAACAAAACAGTGAAATACTTCAAGCTTGGATAAAGATGTGCAAAGTTACCTTGAGAAGCTGTTTTTTTTGTTTTTTTGTATTAATGTGGACGATGGTCTGTAGACCGTTTCAGGCTAGTTTAACATTTAAAGTACAGCGACAGACAGACTGACCAAGCGCCCGACACCCGAAGTGTACTCGTGTTTTCAGAGACTGCGTTGATGGAGTTTTGTTCATTGTCGGTGCCCATCAGCACTTCTGACTTCATCTGGGCCATCATCATCATAGCTGAGCATGCTCGATCTTCAACCAAACTGACTCTGGCCCACATAAGGATGGAAGTTACCCTGGATAATGAAAAACATCCTGCAATGAAAACGACATGTACTGGGTGCTTGGGCTTGGCTGGAGAAGCCCAGGTCAGCCTGGGTTTTAGTGTTTTCTCAATAGTATGTACGTCATGAGCAGGATGAGGCCCGCCGACAGGGCAGCGATCACAAACTGGTGGATAGAGAGGACGTTCTCCAGCGTGTGGATCCTCTCCTCCATGGCACTGGTGTGGAAGTAGTCGTAGATGCCGGCCGCGATGCTCCACAGCGCCCACACAGCATCCACCACCAGCGGCATGGTGAAGCAGACAGGGAGGCTCGGCTGCAGGTCAGTCGGGCTCCGTCATACACTGGAACATACAGAGGTTTCATTGAGCAAAGCTAGACATGAACATCAAGGCTGAAATCCACTGGCAGTGACAATTCACAGTGTCTTAAACTTTGAACAATATAAAAAATAATTTAGCTCAGGTTTTTGTGTCAACAGCATAACAAAAGTCTCATCTATTTAGTTTTTTTTTTTTAGAATCACTAAAACATATATTCATACAAGCGTGGCAATTAGTCTATTAAGGGATAAGGCCAGTCTGCATCCAGGAGTATGAAAGACTTGGTGGCTAGTTCGAGTGACATAAATGTCCGCAATAGTCTGTGCAGACCCCTCCATGGATGTCGACATGCAGTCCAGAATTTGTAAGTGCCGGTTGCGCTACAAGGGCAGCAGTAAGTACGTATTTAAAGACATAAAAAAAGATCTGCCACAAATCCAGGAATGGACTTTGAAAGTGGACAGTAGACACACATAAGGTTCTGTTAATGGTGCAATAGATAAAACAGGTCTCCCTTCTAAAAGCTGTGACTTTACACTTAGCAGCTAAATAAAGATGAAGTTGTAGCACTGTGTTAATACTATAACTCTCATGGTGTGTCGAGCACAATGAGTGGACTTAACACAGGACTTCTGGTGAACTTAGAACTTCACACTGTGTTTGGGCACTGCTGATGGAAAGCATTTACAAACCAAAGCAACCCCAAGTTCTGGAGTGACCACTTCAATAACAACTCTTTAAATCATGAATTGTAAAGACAAGAAAGTCCTCATACAGTCTCCTCACATAACAAGCATCATTTATTTTCTTGGTGCATGTGCAGAGAGTCGACGCACTTGCAGTACAGACAAGGTCACTATTTTTGGGATGCACACAGATGTCTGCAGAGGGGTCCCCGTGGACCGTTGCAAATTTGGGTGGAGGGAAAAATGTACATCAGGTGCACCCTGCATGAATTGGTTCTCACACCTTGTTCTTCTCAAAGTTTTGTTTGATGTCTACAACTCTGCATAATACACAGACTATGGTCCCTGGTGTTCAAGTCAAGGAAATGCATTTCTTTAAGAATGAATGGAAGCCTCATTGAAGCCATTGGGAGGAGGCTAATTTGATTTTTCTTTTCTTTTCAGGTGTTAGGAAATATACAATAGAAGCATTACTGCATCAAAAACAAGATCAATTATGCATGGTAAGAAATAAGTGAGGAGATTGACAGGTATAAGGCCAGATTGGTGAAATATTGATTGAAAAGACATACGGAGACAGCATTACACATTGTTCTCTATAGGTTACACATCCAGCATGTGTTAAAGTAGCTGAAGCAGGTTGTTTTAAATTATTCAATTACACAAGTTGACTGAAAAGCCTGTTTAGAGAATAGAAGGTTTTTATTGTCAATTTCTCTCTGTATAGGGCATACAGAGGAACCAAAAGACTTTTTGCTCTCATCTTGTATTAGTGCCATACATTTTAAAAAGGATCAAAACACAGTATAAATAAAATAAATTACATAAAAACCAACCTATGTACACTGGTGGCAGTGCAATATAGTGACAGCTTATTGAGGTGATAGCAGTGCAATGTAGTAGCAGCTTCTTGAAATGTACAGTTGTGCAAATGGTTCAGTCATTTGCAAGAAGTCTTACTCCTGCAAAATTCTATGAATGGAGTTCAGGCTGACCCATATACATACACTAAGCTTTATGGAAATGAGGCTTGAGGGGAGGGAGTGGGGGCACTGAAACTGCATGTGAGGAGGCTCCCCATTTTAGTGTTCCGCCACTGTTTAAATGCTCTCCATCAGCTACGCAGGTAACGCGGCCTGCTAAATGCCTTTACATGTGCAAAACGACACGAGTGTCAGCGCAACAAACTATGAGTGTGGCAAAAATAAATACATGAATAAAGCATCTTGTACAGAAAGTTACACAGAATCGCTGCTAGCAAGCTAACGTGTTAGCTACAGGCTTGTCCCTTATCAATAACTAGCTCAGATTTGTCACGGACCGCCATTACTTACAGCATTAGCTACTTCTGAAATTCACCAGACCCGGACAGTCTTTCTACCATCCCAAACATGTTCATTTCACATCATCGCATTACATCTGCAGCAACTGTGTTTCAATAAAATCCCATCTGCTGTCAGCCCCTGCGTCTACTTCCGGGTGTGTTCTCCATCAAGATTCCCCTGGCGAAAAAAGGTACGCCAAACTTCATTTCGAAAATATATTGCTTTTTATGACTTCATTGACTGTCAAAAATATAATGGATAAAACAAAAGCTTAGATGTTTTAAAATTAGGCGTGGCATCTTCGGGGGCATTCGGCAGTCATATGAAATCTTTAGAGATGATTTTTATGGGTTAATCCCATCAACTCCTCTCAAGTGTACGCTGATTCTGTAGATAGAAACTAAAAAGCTAACACAGACGAACACTTTCTAAAGTTTGCTGAATCGTCAGTGTTATGTGTGTATATTGGTTGTTCCATGCCAGCGTACTTCTGAATGGTGATGAAAATTATTCAGCCTGCGCGACAACACGACTTTACCGCTACCTGCGGAGAAAGTCAAAATAGGACATCCTTTGAATGGAGTTTTGAATAGTGTTTCCTCCCTGTAGTTGAGCTTATCGATCACCTGTGGACGCATGTTGAATCTACCATCAACTCTTTAAAGAAGTAGACAAATCAGAAGGCTAAACCGATCGGAATCTGAAATACCGTAAGTACCCATACAACGCGCCATTTACATTACCAGGCGCGGTGGCCAAGTGGTAAGGCGTCGGTCTCGTAAACCGAAGATCGCGGGTTCGAACCCCGTCCGTGCCTGAGAAATGCAAAACCGTGATATCCTCCTTTTCTTGCGAACATTCATTGTGTACATTCTTCTGATCTCAGCTGAATGACAAAAGGGTCACATATATAAGAAAAATGAAAAAAATGTTTTTCAAATCCATACCTCATAAAAGTCATAACAATCATGTAACTAAACATATGTAAACATATATTCATATTATAATAATTTAAAAACAGATTTACCCAACGGTACAAACAGCTGTCCTTCTCCTAGAAAGCCACAAGAGGGAGCTACAACAACGTAAACTTCGATTTTAATAGGTTGTTCAATTTATCAGTGCCTATTGGACATTATCTGTCTTATCTGCCAAACAATATTTGATATATAATACTTTAAATAATGATACCAAACTGTTTTTCTGGCCTTATTATGTGGCACTTCAACCTGTAGTTTTTATGTTGAAAATGTGTCAGCTCAAATACAGGTTATTTTGAAAAAAAATTTGCACCCAATTCTACCTTACTTTTGGAAAATCAGAAATGTCAAATCTCATCACATTTGCTTTTATAAATAGATGGATTAAGCTGAGTGGCTGGGGTGCTTTGGCTGCTTGATAGTTGAGTCTTGACTTTTATAAATCGATTTTTTTTCTTTTGTTTTTCAGGGCGAACATTACATGTACTAGTGTTAGAGTTCTAGTATAAAATTCACAAGTGGTTGAAAATCAGTGCAGGTTGTGTCATAGCAGTCATCCAAATCTAAATTAAGAATGATCTGATGTATGAAACACATGGAAGTGTGGAAAATAAAGAGCAATGTTATGTCTGTGAGATGAGTACTGATCATGTAATATATTTAACCACAACTGACAATTTAAGCACAATTTTTTATTAGACGAGAGTAAAATTCATTGATATTGTTTCACAGATTTGTATTTTCATCAATAAATATGTCATACAGGGATATTGAAGACTTGTATTGACTGCAGACCTTCATGTTGCCTTATATGTGATTACAACATTTTTGTTAAAGTAGAAGCTATTGTTCACAATCGATGACCTCTACCCTCCCGGAAATTTTAGGCTGTGTGGTTTCCCAGTCGAAAACATTTCCTCTTTCGACTTTCTTCCCAGAGACAAGGTCTTTGATTGTGCTGTCTGACAGAACAGTGTCCCACATGTTAAGGTCACAGATCTCCCCAACAAAACTCTGTTTGGCATCATATTCACCCATGTAAACATCCGGATCTTGCCCAAGGAGGACTTTGCCTCCTGAGCGGATGGTGTGACCCTTCTTGTAGATTTTGGTCAAGCTTTTCCTCCCATCCATGAAGATGGCAGCTGCACCTGACTTGGAATCCCAGGTGACGCACAGGTGCGTCCTCAGGGCACCGAGCTGAGGGACGTCGAAGTAAACACTCTCTCCACTCAGGGCGAAAGACAATCTGCACACACACATAATTTGTATGGATCCTTTAATGCAGAGTTTAACAATGCAAAATAAAGGTAAAAGGTAAAGTTCCTCAGCTCTGTGCATTAGCCTGATTATGCAATAATGTATTAGTATCAGTAGTATTTTAATTGATTAATTTTAATTGATGTTAGTAGTGTCAACATATAGTCACATCCATCTTAAATCTTGAATCTTAAATCTAAAACCAGCATGTTGTTGGTCTTCAAATACTCTACCTGCCGTCCAGTTCGCGCCACACATTCAGCTCGTCAAAGTCTCTAGTCCGGTATGCAAAGAAGATGACCTCTCGCTCGCCTTTGAGCTCCGTGGCCACGTTCATGCACAGAGTGAATGCCCTCATCTCCATCGGTTTCAGAGGGACCAACTCAACATAACTGTCACTTGATTCAGCGGGGAATACCAAGGACTTAATTGTGACACTCCCTAAGAGACGAGAAACAAGGTTTTGTCAAGAGAGTGTGCAAAAGAGCAGGCAAAACATCACTATTGAACAAATTAACAAGTACAAGTATTCAGTTTACTACAACAGAAGACAAAGAAATCCAGAAATATTCAGATTTCAGAAGCTGGAAGCAGATTTTTTAAACAGATTTTGCTGGAAGTAAATCTTAAACCATACACATTCTGTTTAACAAATAACCAAACAATTGTCTAATCATTCACCTTTAAACTTGTAGGCCATCACCCTTCAGTTAAAAACGTAACATGTATACTTTTTTACATGTGCAGATTTGCACATAAAGACACAAAGGAGAGGTATACAATTACCAGACAGTGCCACCGAGACGGCAATGACGAAAAGGACGGCTGAAAGTCTCATTTTTTCAGTGCAAACCTGCAGAAAAAACAACATTTACCTATTTTCAAATTATGCAATTTAATCTATGTGCACCACAGTTAGTTTTTTTTAACGTGTTTAAAAGGTTATATGACGATGTAAAAGTGCAGTGAAGCCGTATACATACTGTGCCACTGGGAAGACCCTGCTGCAGGAGCACAGCTGAAGGTTTTATAGTCTGATCCCCCAATAAACCCCCTCCCCATTGCAAAACACTGATATGCAACTAACATCTGCAGTCTACTTGTCCTTATATTATGTAATGATTTAAGATAAAAAAAAAAAAAGTGTACAGACAGCATTGGATCATGTCAGTGTTCAGAGGGCAGACAAACAGAACTCTAGGCAAACATGGATCAGTAAACAGAGTCCAGCAACGTGCAGCTGAGTCCAGTTGAAGACAGAAAACTGCAGACAGTCCAAAAAAGGACACTGGTTGACCTATAGCCATTGAAATGACCGCTTTAGGAAGGAAAACAAACATGTATCAGACTTTAGATACTAACAATGATTTAAAAAAAAAATCTAACCATCACCATATAGGGAGTTTAAGAGCACCAGCAGCAAAAAAGCCTAGAAGTCGAACTTAGCAGAGAGAAAATACAGTGAAACTCTGTGTTTTAAGAAATCATGCCAAAATATTATATAGACACAAACAAAAAAACAAGCATCATGGGATCCGTAAAGTAATATTTGGATATTTTGTTGAACAACCCTTTGAGCCAATCA